>NW_009619087.1:11509-20888 GCF_000690535.1 Cariama cristata | reverse complement strand
CTGGTAGGTGAAACTGGACTGGCTCATAAATTGCAAATACGTAATGAAGCTCCTAATTTATTTGCATTTATGTTCAGCCCTTAAGGGACTTAGTGATACCAAATGCTATAAAACACATCGTCTCTAAAAAAATTCCTGCCGCTTTGCCTTCAGTGATAAAAGACAAGCCCATCATTCCCTAATTATATATATTATTTCCCAGGTGAAACCCAGCAGATTCTAGCTCCACAACACAGATCATATTATCTTCACATTAAAGAGCATATAATTTTAAAAAAATAAACCCATATGTGTGTATTAATCTTTCCTCATGAACAGAGCCAGGGAAAAGTTGTGGAGACGTAGATTCTGAATTTGTACAATGGATTAACAGAGAACTTCACCAATATGCATTCATTTGTACTAAAATATGAAGAAAATGAATCAGTGCAATGACAATAAGAAGCAAGATGCAAAGTTGTTCAAAAGGGTAAAGATAGACCATTTATTTAAAATCAAAAGCTGTTCCCATCATGTCAAAAATTTTGTGGCTATTTTTACAATCTTCTAGAAAAAAAAGGAAGTATTTCATTAAAAATTTATGCATCAAAATCAGATTTAATACAGATAATATTCCTGCTAATTTTTGGATATGATACATATTTTATCCCTCAATGTGGTGAAAATATTAAGGAAAAATAATAGAAATAATCACACTAAAATGAAAAATTGACTCATAAATTAAAAAAAAACCTCAAAACTTTTTTGTTTTATGGGAAATGCCAAATATCAATTTTCTATTCCAATCTAAAGCATTTTTTTTACATGTTAGAATTCCTGATAAAATCGAAATTCTACTCTCAATTTCTATTAGTTGAAAACAAAGCCAGTACAGCAGAATTTTCCCAAGCTTACTCAGCAAAAACATATGGCACCACTTGTCCCAGGTAGAAATCTTCCTCTTCTTTCTTACCACCTTGCTGGCTTCATTGTATAGTTACGAGGTTTTACCTAATCTTGCAAAGATGGCAAGATTGAACCAAAATGATGCTTTCCTGACAAAGTGGTCATAAAATTCTATACAGTTACCAAAGAAAACACTTTCTCAATTCAAATCACCATTAGGAAAAAAAAAAAAATTGTCTCTTTGGAAAGATGAATTGCATCAAATCCTTGAAAAATGGCTACATTACATTCTGCTAGGAGATTTGCATTGATTGTATGCTATGGTATCTTGTCTGGACACTTGAGCGAGGAAAGCTGTGTGGGGCTGTTATTATGTGCGATGCACGTTTTGTTCTGGGACAGCTGCAGGTTCTTTATGTCAGATCTGCAGCACCTCTTGATGAGATTGATCCTTGACTAAATAGCACACTGCAGAGAATGACTCATATTTTTTGTCTTTCATATTCCAGTAAATAAATAAAACCCACCAATCATAACAGAAGCCCCAAACCTAGCTGCAATAGCGGGAATGGCAGACCAGGAGTTGTTGACTAGGGGCAGGACCAGATCTCAGCAGAGCCAACTGGTGCAATTCCAGAAGGGACACTAAATAAAACACCTGCACAGGGCTTCTTTGAGTCTATCCCTGAGAGTGAAGATTTAGCCCCATTTTTCATGGTCATTCGGACCTTGAAAAAAAGAAAAATTGGATGTCCAGATGCAATTAGGAAAAAAATAACAAAAACTATCATACTTACTATTTTCATTACTCTTTTGATTAGACGTGCCTTAATATTTCTTTTTACACAATTAAATGCTTCAGCTTACTATATATTATAAACACTCCATAGTAGATTAAAATTATTATAGCTATTAAGACTTTTAAAAGCATTATGCAAATTCTCTTTTAACTATAAAACTATTTCATACAACTAGAAGCCAGGAAAGATGAGACTAGTTCAATTATAAGGAAAGAACACATTTTTTTTTGTTATTTTTGTATGTGGTATGTAGCACAATATATGTTCTATTCTTAGTTCAGACGTCAATTTTTTAATCAAGGCTAAGACAGCTGGAGTAAACAAGCATCATATCAAGCAATATTTTTTTGAGATAGCATGAGAAAGAAACTTACATTCAAATCCTGACTAATCCTAATTAATCATGTAAATAATAGATGCAGCTATGTCTTACAAATCATACAATTTCGCTACTCATTCTCAGTGCTTGACTTTCAACAGCACTGTAATCCAAGCACTTTCAGAGTGTCCATCTGGAGCTTGCCCACAGTCGGATAAAGCTATTTACTTCTTTCTAAAGGCCAGCAAATACAACTGGCCTCTTTTTGCAGCACCATGATTATTTTACGCAGACATATCACACTGACTTAAGGTAGTCAGAGACCCCGATTCAGAAGAGACCAAGTAGGAAATTGTTTTCAAGACTCATCAAATGCCAGTCAGTGTCTTTTAGGAATCATTAAGCCCTTGGCAACAGAGGAATCTACATCAAACCTTGTGCTACGGTGAGAAAATCAACAGACTAACTTTAAGGAGGCTTAAAGAAAGATAAAGGTAACACTCTTACCTCACTCATAAGCCAGAAATGAGCCACATGCATTGATGTCATTAATATTTGTTTACATGAAGAGTTGTTGACTTAAATTTTTATGTGAATCATTAGTTCCAGTGCATGAAAAACTTCACCTGAAAATATGTATATTGCCTTACCCATGATAAAAGCATTTTTCCTCTCACTGGGTTAGTGGCTTGATATTAGTTTGGTCAAGCACAGAAGAAGTTACACCTGCTGTACTAATTGGCATTGCCACTTCCAAGAGATGGTCACGTTCCTTGTGCTGGCTCCTGACACCTCTAAATTCCACTCTGCAATCTAGTTGGTCAGGTCCCCTCACTAAGTCTGCATAAAACTAGCCAATAAAAGTAAAGAGTTTACCATTAGATAAACTCTAATTACATTAAATTTGATTTTCTTGCCTTTAGTCACTCATGCCTTTATGAACCTCTACTTCCAGAAACTTAAATAGTACATTTTGGACTTATGATTAATTTTGTTTCCACATTACCATAATGATTTTTTTTAAAGTATCTGTCTAATCTGTGGGTGCTTACTCTGTAGAGGCATGGCTGTCCTTAAATGAAGGCAGTGGAAAATTCCTGCCGTGTCCTGGAGATTCACAAGCTCTACTTGGAGCCAGGCAACTGGGTGCCTGCTCAAGGACAGCACTAGCGTTAGGCAGGCAAGTAGCCCAGCAAGATGAAAGTGGTAAGATGAGTGTCTGAACCTTCAGAGAATTTGTGACACATTTTTTACATTTTGAAACACTTCAGAAAGCTAATTTGCCCTATCGCCGGAGATCATAAAGGAGATTGTTAGCAATTCTAACCGAATGAATGGAGAGGCTTTGGTTCATTTCCAGTACCAAAAAGTATGTGTCTAAGCTCAGAGAGAAAGCAAGAATTTTCAAATTGTATCTTCATGGACAAGAAAAGTTGAGGCGTCATTCTGAAAAAAATAAACATCCCAATCTTTTAACTCTTACCAGCATCGGAAGTGAAATATTAAAGCAAAGCACAAGTGGTATGTACTTTTCACTCAGATTCTTCCAACTCTCTCTATGTCATAAACAGAATTTAGTGAATGAAAATCCCTTCAGCTTTCACCCATACGCTTGGCCTCTTCCTGACGGAAGGGATGTCACACGGGATGCGTTTCTTAAGAAGTCAACAATAGCTCTCCTATGAAGACAGGCTGAGAGAGCTTAGATTGTTCAGCCTGGAGAAGAGAAGGCTCCGGGCAGACCTTAGAGCAGCCTTCCAGTACCTAAAGGGCCGACAAGAAAGCTGAGGAGGGACTTTTTACAAGGGCATGGAATGATGGGACAAGGGACAATGGCTTTAAACTGGAAGAGGGAAGATTTAGATGAGATATTAGGAAGAAATTCTTCCCGATGAGGGTGATGAGGCAGTGGCACAGGTTGCCCAGAGAAGCTGTGGCTGCCCCATCCCTGGAAGTGTTCAAGGCCAGGTTGGATGGGGCTGGGAGCAACCTGGTCTGGTGGAAGGTGTCCCTGCCCAGGGCAGGGGAGTTGGAACTGGTTGGGCTTTAAGGTCCCTTCCAACCCAAACCATTCTATGATTCTGTGATAAGTGAAAGCTGCTTCTCAGTCTCTGATGAGCAGTATATGCACCTGTTGGAGACTTCGGCCTCAGCTTCACTGAAGAGACACTCCAAATATACACAGAGTAGTAAGCAAAAGAGATGGATGAGCACCAGCCAATGCAGGGCTGGCTAAACACCCTCCTTTAACTGCAGGAGGATGGGAATCAGTAAAAACTAGCATCCTGTTCTAGAAAATGCTATTATCTGTTGCACTTTGCAGCAGCAATGGCAGCAGGCTGCTGCTTCTGAAGAGATCACAGCCCAAGCTGACAGCCCTCTCTCCAGTCTGGACGGGAAGGTGACTTCTTGCTGTCTGTCTTGACAGCATCCACGGTATTTTCACCTGGTGCTGCCTTTATGTACAGAAGCTGTCTTGAACCAGCACAGATAATGGGTTCAGTATCAGGTCAACAGAATTATTTCTGTTCTGATAAAAGTCAGGTACTCCTACATCTGAGGTTTATGTATGCCAGCATGTCTGCTGCTAGATGTTTCAGGGACTGTGTAGATAGCAGATAGCATGATTTGCATCAGGGATGCCTCAGTAATGTCACTCTGTTCCTAGCTGAGGTCTGTGTATGTCTTGGTTCTTTGTTTAGCAAAGAGGCTGTTCTATGATTTCATCAAAATACAGGAGGATAAAATTAAGTTTGCTGA
Source organism: Cariama cristata (assembly GCF_000690535.1). Lineage (NCBI taxonomy): Eukaryota > Metazoa > Chordata > Aves > Cariamiformes > Cariamidae > Cariama > Cariama cristata. Next base: position 16,124 of record NW_009619087.1, on the reverse strand, counting down.
GGATTTACTGAAGCTGTGCTGTTTCTCAAACACACAACAATAAAGAGCCATGTACTGTTGCCACTGCCAGTGCTGCATTTAAGTCTTCTGCTATTGATCCAGCTCTCATAACTTGTATGTCATCAGTTGTCTGGTCCCTGGCCCTCACGCAAAGGCACTTGCACGCAACCTTAGTGTGCCCGCAGCTCCTCACACAGCAGAAGACTGACTACTGCGTTTCAGTGAAAGAGGTATAGCTATGGATTTGTTGGCTGGAAGTAGCTATGCCATGTGAAGTTGAGTAGGGAGTAGCTACATAAAAGGTGAAGCCATCCACACAGAGAAATGGCTCACATCAATGTGTACTCCTTCGTATATCCAATAAATACATGGATAATTCAGAGCCCTTATCACTGCTGCTTTTGCCTGATCTAAGACTAAAAAAGTCTGCAAACCAAAGTTTTTGAACTAAGCTACTGAATTTGTGGAAAGCAGCAGTAATGGTAAGATTAACTCTCTACTGGTCTTCCTGCCTGTTTGTTTCTCTCGTGAGCTAACTTTTTTACAGCATGTTTTCCCCATGATTGTTTTCTATATGTTTTACAGGACCCAATGTCATCACCAGTCTGGGGTGGTTTTCTGTACCTACCCAGATGACAAAACAGTTGCAACGCTTCTAGCTCTGCAGTGGAAAGGGTCCAAAGCCCAGGAGGTTGCCTATCTGTCCTTAGGGAGGGGCAGCCTGGCACGATGAGAGTTGCTGATGAACTGCGAACTGCACACAGGGTGGGGGCACTGCCTCAACTCTCCCTGGTTTATGTAGCCAAATGAGGTCCAGTAGAGGTGAAGGGACAGAGGTTTTTTTCTTCACTTGCGAACAGGGATGACAAATCATATCCTCTCCAGAACCAAAAATAACCAAGTACAGTCCCTGAGTAACTTGCGTCTCTGGACAGTAGCCTGCAGCTGCAGGGACTCAAGAAAAGCAACTGCATGTACTGTTGCACTAAAGGAGGATGCTTTAAACTCTTCTTCCTCCACAAGTATCATTACTTCTGAACCTGGAATAGTCAACTGAGTTTTGTGGTCCTTTTCAGAGCAATTATTTGCTTGTAGCAAAGCCACATTTGTCTATTGCTAGGGTTCATTTTGCAGAATTTCCACAATAGTTCCTTGATTGAATAAGTTTCCAGAAGAAGGAAGCCTGCTTCTCTTTCTCTTTCTAAAATGGCCCTTACAAAGAACACTCTTGCGAGCAACCATCTGCTGTGAACTCCTAGTGCAACTAATTCAACCCTCAGATTTGAGTTTTGAGACATTGGCACTTGAAGTAGAACAATTGCATAAGATGGAGTTCTTTTCTTTCTATTTTTTTTACTTATATAAACTGTGTTTTCTAGTCCATTTGGATGTTAGGGAACAAACCAAGGCCTTGCGGTGCAGAGTCAAAGCCTGACGGCTGTCTCTTAAAACAACAACAGCACAGGCCAGCCAGCACAGGAAGACTCCTGTCCTGGGAGATGGAGACAGAAGCTCAAGAGCTATTATCTTCTGTTTTGTCCATGAAAGATGCAATATATTCTCCTCCTGGGTCACACACAAGCACTGTATCAGCAGTCAAACCCTGAGAAGCTAAAATACGGCTGCAACTGACTGAGCTAAGCCAAGTGGAAAACAATGCGGCTACACCAAGGAATAAACATACCTGATAATAAAATTTTTCAGCATCTAATCAAACCAAATAGACAAAGCCAAAATTACACTGGACATCTGAAACGCAACCAATTTGTAAGAATGAGGTAAAGCAAAATGATCCACTCTGTTCTTGTTCTAGCTAGACAAAATGTTCACCAAATACGATGCTATTTAACCACAATACTGAACTTGAACACATCAGTACTTTTTAACAAGAAATGGAGTTTATCAGCCTTGTCCTCTCACCAACTCTGTTCATTAGAAACTGCACTACTTGAATACTATTCCTTCTGATTATTTCAAGTACTCAATCTGAGCTTTACAGCTTGATCTGTGGCAAGTGAATAGCACAAGACAACTTTTCCAGATATGGAATGAGAATCTGTATGTAGCCTTGCAAGTGGGAGGTTTATAATCTAGCCCTTCTCAATAACTTTACATCAGGCTTTTAAAATAATTCTCCTGGTTCACTCCTGTCTGAACTAACTACTGCTATCGATTAGCAAACTTGTTTAATATTCTTTTGAAACGAAAATAAATGAGGCAGTTCAATAAATAAAGCAATTTCATGCCATGATAACATTGCAAATAAGAAAAAAAAATCGAGGTACGTGTGTGTCTGTGAGAGAAGGAAAGTTAACAGCCTTGATATACTGAAATATACCAAAAAGCAAACCCCCCTATTCTTAGCTCATCACGCAAACGCAGACCTGAAGTATGAGACTGTAATTTATTGACTGAAGGAGAACTGCGTGACTGACACCAGATCTGATCAGAGTTACTAAGTCACATGTTTTGCAGGTTATACCCTTTTATACTCATCACTGTATGTTGGTTATCATATTTATAACAGGATAACATTGACAATTGATATTTAGTCTATGATCAAGTATAGCTATAAGAGCATTACTACACATTTGTATCTTTTCCATCCCATTCTTGTTCAGCTAGTTATTTCTACCTAAATGTAATATCATGCACTTACTGAAATAGCTTAACTGTGTTTTTAGATCACGTCTCCAATTTGTAAAGATAATTTTGGAAGTAAACCTCTTAGAACATGTTGACAGGTTTCCTAGGATGGTGTCAGCTGCACCTGTGAGAAGCATACTTTATTTCATCAGTCACGCCATTAAGAAAAATATTCAATAGCACTGGAATCTGAAGAGATCCCACTGAGCTTCCACCCATTTTGAGGGTGCAAGATTGATAACTGCTATCTGGGAACAGTTTTCCAGCCAGTTTTACACAGAACCTTATAGCAGATTAAAACAGGTTAGGATTCTCAAATTGCTTATAGTAATGTTATGAGAGACAAAATCCCTAGTGAATTTTAAATTTTTTATCTGTTGCTTTTCCTTGCACACAAGCCTTGTCAGCATCCCACAGTGTAAATGGAATGATTATGCTGCTGTTCATTCTTGCAAAAAACAAGCTGAGTGTTAATCTTCTCCCTCTTGTATTCTAGGCAAATTTGCTTTTTCACCTTTTTTTTTTTTTCTTAATAGTATATCTCCTCTATTCTAGTTGTTCATCATCTCATCCACCTCACTAACTTCAAAGATTTCTGAGATTTCTTTGAGATTTCTGAGATTTCATCATCCAGCTTATCAAGCTCAGTGGATTTAAGAACATCTAAGATGTTCCTCATCTATTCTTTCCCTAACTGAAGATCTTGGTGTTGCAACACTAGATTAAAAACGAATAGGAAGATACTGTATTACCTCTAGCACTCAGTGGATATATTTCTTACTGAGGGTTTTTTTTTTGGTATTTATCTACCCATAGGCCTATTCGCAAGCACTGGATATACACTTGCATGTACACACAAACACAAATGCAGACCATGCCATGGCATGCAGAAATAGTGTTCCTTTCAATGCTGCAGTTATCCTCCATACTCATCTGACACAGATAAGTGCACAAACGTACATGTTGATATTTCATGTTAGTTGTGTAATTTGCATACACTTTTAATAATCAAGAAAATGTGGCTTGCCTAATTAATGTAAGGGAGGCAACTCATTCATGATTCCAAAACATTATCCTCTCCATGATGCACTTAAATAATTTTCGTGGTCTTGAGAAATCTCTTGAATTTACAATTTGGTAATAAATCTGTCATACACTTCAAACATGAAATGCTAATCTGGCACTGGACTTCAGTTTAGTTATTGTGCTTTCATTAAATGTTGCATGTGCAGTAGGGTTCTCATTAATAAATCTTCTCAGTGTGGGAAATTTTTCTTTCTTTTCATATAGAGATCTGAAACTTTTTTTAAAATTAACCTGTTAAAATTTCACCATAAAAATAAAAATGCAAAGCATATGTGCTTATTAAGAGGCAAGGATTTCTTAGAGTTGTTCCTTCATGCAGTTCATAAGGAAACAATGGTGTAGCAGACTAGTTAAGAAAAAGTATATTGAGGAATTGCATAAATATTCAGTCTTGAGCATCCTGATCACCTGGTATCATCCTGATAATCCATGTCCGATCACCTGAAGGCAACAAGACTACTAGCAACGCAGTCCTCTTCTAAGCTTCTGCACTATGTTCCTAGTCCCCAAGTATCTGAGTAGGAACCACACTAACAGGTCTTCACTCAGTTTGTAATCAATGTTTTTGTTCATAATGTCATCCACATTTGGCACGGAAAGCAGATGGATAGGTAACAGGAAGTGTAGAAACCGGCGGTGGATTTCTTTCTTTCACAGTGCCAGCTGGGTCTCTTCAAAACAAAGATCCTTCTAGAAAAGCAAGTGAATTTCTTCCTTTTAAAGCTGTGTCATTTCTATTCATTTGTGAAAAAGACAGAGGGTCCTAAAATAGAAAGGTTAATAAAATATGGTGGAGGGATGAGGGTTTTTGGCAAGAACCACGAGTGAGTAAGTTTCACAAAGCATTGCCAGGTTATTAAAGTGGGGCTTGGGGGCGGGGGGG
>NW_009619087.1:0-11478 GCF_000690535.1 Cariama cristata | reverse complement strand
GGGGGGGGGAGAGACTTTCGAAAGAGTTCCTTGTCATTATAACATCAGGTAGCCATATTTCTGAGGAAACAAAATACAATTTAAAAAAAGAATCAATAATGGAACACATACTGCCTTTCCTTCCCTATATGGAGTCACACTCACATTTTTATTTATGCATCTATACCACTTTATTTGCATGAAATTGCACTGGTAAAGAAGTGGGAATTCATAATGAGTTGCTTCCCAAAGAATATTACATTTATATTTCTTAATAAAATAAGTGCAAAGATAGCCATTTAAGAAAAAAATAAAGCAGGCAAATAGAAAAGACTAGCACACAGAAGCTTATCAGTGTGATTCCCAAAGAAACCACGAGAGTTACGTAGTGGTGGAAATTCTTCAGAAGAGTCAAACAAGCACAGAAAATGGCGATGCAGAGAACCACTCAGATATTTAATGAAAGCCACCGACAACTTCTAAGGCTGTAAATTTCCACTGAAAAAGTTCATTAAAGTATGGGGTTTAATTTTATTTAAAAAAACCAATTACTTTTGTTTCCTTGTCATAGGCAGACCTTTACTACAGCAAGGTCATGCCCTCTCTCAAAATATTTAGCAAAGCTGTCTGGTTATATTTTCCCTCTCGGGGAATACGTGCAGCCATTGAGATTGCTTCTTTTATACTCCCAACAGGCTCCTTCCCAGTGGCACCACTCCATACCACCCCCTCACAGTACGCAGGCTTCTTGTTAGGGTCTTGTGTCTGGAGAGGTGGGATCAGCACTGCTCTCACAATTTTATTCCCATCTTCATGGCAGATGTTCTACACCACTTCAGAAAATTGCCTAATCTTCCCCTACTTCTGCTTTCTCCATATGTGAAAAGGGGTGGGTGGGAAGGGGAAAATAATAGCCACTTTTGCTGATAAACACTTAGAATGTTACACACGAGAAGTATCATACACTCTGTAAGTAACTGCAATAAAGAAAGAATTACTATGAAGTTTTAAGCACTTGAAGTGCTGTGGAAAAATTTTGCCCCTGATTTTTTGATGCTATTCATACTTGGATGGTTACTCTTAGGTTCATCATAAAGAGTTTCCTCATGTGTACAAATTTAAAGGACTGTTTTATAGATCATAAAAATATGTACTCAATTACTTCAAATAACACTTGGGGAACTGCATGTAAATGGTGCATAAATTGCTCAATGAATCAAGCCAAAGTCGCTTTCAAAATCAGGAACCTGGGGGTAACCAACATCAACAAACACATACACACTGTTAAGAAGGGAAAGCTTATTACTGTAGAGTAGTTTTCATCTGCGCTGTAAATAAAACAGGACTTTAAACAAAGCCACTTCAAACATGCATCTGCAGCAATTCTATTATTAAAACTAGTAGTGACTCAGGGACAATCAATGCACTTTGCGTCAATATTATTTTGATTTGCGTTACAGAATACTTGTACAGCGTATAGATTTATAAAACAGCTTATTCTCCACTATAGATGTTCCCAACAAGCCTACTTAAGCCCTGTATATCATAAGCTGTAAATCAAAGGTTTGACACTGCAGACCTCTAGTAAACCGACTTCATGAAGTTGGAATTCTCCTCTCGCTCTCTTCCAAGATGTGTATTATCATCATCACAGCCTCTAAAATGCTTCTAAAATGCATTTGTACAATGTGTTATATTTGTTACGATGTTTTAAAAAACAAATCAGTTGATTGGGGGCATATTGGTTTTGTCTTTTTGGTTTTTACCTTTTGATGCATCAAGTTCTAGATTCAAACGCTACTGGCAGATGTTTTTTCAGTTGATTTCAGTCGTAAGTTCACAGTTGCAGGCTCAGTAATGTACAAGTAGAGCCTGATTGTTTGGGGCTTTTTTACACCAAAGCCAATTTTAAAGCTTCTGCTAATTTATATTTGTATAACTTTGCAGTAATTACAGTACTCTGTCAGTGCATATGGGAAATGCCTGTCGGGGTAGAGCGCTAGCTGGTAGTGGGGGAGCTGGTGAGAATCCGTGGGGTTTGGCCCTCACCTCCTCCGCCCACCCTTGGGCTGGGCAGGGTCACCCAGAAGCTCCTGGGGAGCAGCACCCGTGGGGGCAAAGGGAGAGCTCGCCCGCACCTCAGGCATCATACTGCTTCTCTGCAGACAACAAGGCCCTGATAGTGCCTAAGCATATGATATTATTCCTACTTTACCTTTATCAAGCACCCTATACCTGTGGACAAAACATTTCTCAAGTATTCCGTAGTCTCCAAGGCTCCCCGGAGCAAGATAAGAGAGAGAGGCACATGAGATTTAAATGCTTGTCCTTCGTCACCAAGTTATTTGATGGCTGTGCAAAGGACACAGATTTTATGACATGCTTGTAGGATAATTTGTTGATACTTCAATCTGGAGAGCAGAGTAAAGGAGAGAAGATCTACACTGCTTTGAGATAGGGGCTATTGATTTTATGTTCACTACTGCTTTAGGAGACTGCATTAGGAGCAAAGAAACACAGCATCTGAATATAAAAACAAAACACAATTCAGTCAGTATGGAATAAAATAAATATTAGTTCCGTCACCCAACTTCATTATAAACCATGTTAATCGCTCCACACAGAGCAGAAGTCCCTAAATACAGTTTTGACTTCTTGACTGTTTAAGATGGATAATTGCTTCTGAAGGCAAATGAATCCAAAAATGTGATTTCCACTGTGTACTTTAAATCATCAGTCTCCAGTTTACAAAGAGTATCTGACTGGACCTACTGCTTCTAATAATGCCATTCCAAATAATTCACGTTGTGTTTGGGAAGGAAAAGCATTTTTCTCCCTAAGCATTCTCTCAGCCTTTATTTCAAGAATATCTCAATACCTTGCACTTGAAAATAAATTGATATACGCTATGCCAATTATGCCAGCAAACAGTGCTTTATATCTTATTTTCCAGTCTGCCTCTTCATGCCAGTGTTTATGCAAGGAACAAGTTCCTCATAAACATAAGCAAAGACAATGCATGGTCCTCCTTAAATTTGTCCTTGTGACTAGCGCCTTTCATGATGCCTATTTAAACCAAGAGTAAGCAAGCAGCTTGGATAGTGTTCTCATGACGCTACTCAGGACCTCCTGAATGTAACTTACACTGTCTGTCTCTCAACACCACAAACCTCATCTTTATATTCAGCCGCTGGTCGCCTGTTACTTAGCTCACTGTTTAAGCCAAACACTAGTATATGTTGTGACTCACAAAGTTTTGATTCTGTGAATAGTATCATAAATACTGATAGTAGCAGGAGTTGTAGTAGAAGTAGTAGAAATAGGAATCATACCAGTTCTATCTGATGCAAACATATCCTAATTCCCCCTTTTATAGATGGGCTACTGAAGCACAAAGATGGAACAACTTTCACAGCTGTCTAACAGCAGAGACCTAGCTAAAAATCCACGCATTCACTTACAGATGTTTTTCAGTTTTGAAGATCTGGTGAATGTTTTAATTCTTAACCTAAATATACCAGATATACTGGATTCCTTGGGAGAAAAAGTGAATTTTATCTTTGTCATCAAGCAAAAGCCAGCTTTGGCACAGAGGCTGAAGGACCTAACTCTTCAGAAACTACTGTGCCTTTGGAAACCAGCATGCAGACAGAGACCAAAGAACTGTATGGTATACAGCGGGCAACGGAGAGCATCCACTGCTGTGGATGCTGTGGAGTGCATCTTTGTGGATGTGTGCTGTGGAGTCATGATGCATGCACTGTCCAGAGGACCGTGTATGCAGCATCTCAGCTTGGAATAAAAGGTAGAGAAATACTGCAGAGAAAGGACATTTCCATCTGAACTGCAAATATTTCAAATAACTATGCAAATAACTACGCAAATCAGATCACAAATGTTTGTGGACAATATTTTAGATCTCTGCTTCTTTGAGCATGTACATCAGAGAAGCATTTTTGTATAAATTGTTTTCTCATTGATTCACCAGTGCTTCTTGACGGAATTAAGAACTCAATGCAAACCTCTAGATTTCCAAGTCCACATGTTAACCAGCAAACAATGTATTTTCTTGGTTATCTCACATGTAAGGCAGTATGGAGAATTCAAACAGGCCAGCGACTCTATCATCAGTTAAACAAGGCCAAATTCTGTTCTTTCATTTAGCCTGGGATACTGCAACAAATTCAGTGACATTTCCATGGATTTAAATGCCCCATGTATGAAATCCTGCTAATGCAAAGCTAAGCCACAAAACTTTAGACCTTGTAATAACTAAGGTGTGGCTTTCAGGGTCAGGGTGTTAGTAGGTGGCCTCTGTAAACCCTGTGCTTGGGTAAATTTTACCTTCAAACTAATCTTTTGTAACAGTCTCATAGAAGATACATCATATCTCATTTTTATATCCATCGGTCCCTATTTAGGACAGATTAATTTAACCAGTAATCTTTATATAAACAAAGAATTTTGACCTTCAAGACAAATATTTTCTGCTGCATCTAATGACATTGCCAGGCCACTGACCTGTAACTTTACAGTCCAGAAGCTGTTCTCATTTTAAAGTCTCACATGTCCCAACCCAACAAAAGAATGGGGTATTACTGTATGGCTTCCATGCAGAAATTCATGCTTTTCTGTGATTTGAAAGCTTAAATTGCTCCTCTGGTTGAAGTAGACAGCAGTGCTATCTTTATCAAGCTGTTGGATGCTTCATCCGATTGCCCGAGTCATTGGCAAAATAGCTTGAGGCTAGACAGGTATATTACTCTTCAGAAACAGATGGTGATGCACACAGGAGATTCAAGAAACACACATTCTCAATGCAGCAACAGATCTCTCTAAAATGAGCTGTCCAATTTATTATGGTTTATACAAAATTTGTGCTATTACCTTCTATTACCTCACCATTAAAAGCACAGTATTTGGAAACAGGCATCAACACAAAGAAGTTTTATTTTCTGGGAAGCAACATCAACAGAAAAAAATAATAAATTCTTTTTTGTGCAGGAGGCATTCTGGCAAGGACAAATTCAGAAAGTTAATGTTGAAGATTAGCATTAGACAAGGAATTTTTTTGTCACCAGTGCCTGAAACTCAGTTTTCTGAAGAAGATGCAGTAGCTTGATATCATTTTTTGTATTAACAGCTTTGGGGCGGGGGCTGGTGGTGGTGGGGGAGAAATGCATTATTGTTGCAACCATTTCCTGATTATTATCTTGCTGTTTCATCATCCAGCTATCTGCACTTTTCTCATGGTAACAGCTGAACAGATAGCCTATTAAAGATATATCAATATTTCTTTCCAACCCAACTTATTAAAAAATAAATAAGTGAACATGATGTGTCAATGTACCCTAGCACAACATTCGGTATCACAATCACAACATTTCTAATGCCAGCTCTGAAGCTTGAAATAAGCATCATGTGGCTAAAACTGCTCTTTAATTTTTGTAAGAGTAGCTAAACTTCATCTTCAAAACAAACACAGAATCTGGGGGGCACAAGAGAGAGCAAAGAAAACTACTATTCCCATACATTTGCATTTCAGTTTTCACTTCGGATTTTGGACTTCTAGATTTGGACTTTTATATTTAGTGAGAACTTTGGAGGCAAAGGAAAGCAAATGAGTACTAATTTCCTCCTGAAAAGTGCTAAGATAAAGCATAACAGCATGCAAAGTTCTCATCATATTACTTAAAAAAATAATTTAGATTCTAAAACTAGCAAACAAACAAGCTGGTAACGACCTCTCAAGCCCAGCAATGTTCCCAGCATAATCACCTGTCACAACTGAAAATCAGGAGTGCTCCACGACTTTATTATTACTAGAGTTTAACATTTAACCTTAGCACTGTAGGTTGCAAGGTAGGGAGGGCTATAGTAAACTTTGTAGTACGTTCAGCACCATTTTATAGTAACAATTAACTTAGAATTTAGATAGTAACAATTTAGTAGAATCTGCAACACTTCTGTCTCTCAGCAACTCATCTTACCGAGAAGACGGAATTCAGATTGGAGACTAGCTTTTGTTCAGGAAAATACACTGCAGCTTTCTCCTGCTTAGAACTGTTTATGTTATTGCCAGCACCAATCCCAGTTAGGCACTAAGTACTTGCCGGCATTTGTCAAGACCTTGTAGTTTACAGCAATGGTCATCTTTACAAAAGATGAAAGAAAAAGTGAGAGACTAAACACGTAACAGCATACAATGGTTTGCTCCTCACTGTTGGTCAAACACAGAATTAAAACAAGTAAAGGGAATCTACACAGTTGCTATGAAAACTGATGTGATGACAGCATTTAGTTACCAAGATAGCCACAGAAGGTGACATACCCCAGTAATTTTTCAAGATGTGGAGATCTAAGGGGAAGAAAACCATAATGCCATAAGAGTTTCTATTTTCCAGCTAAGGAAGGATGTACTTGCTTATGGCTTTTCCAGAACCTACCTGGTACTATCTATTCTTCAGGAAAGAAAAGATAAACAACATTAAGTATTACAGCTAAGAACAGACTGACTCATCTTTTCCTTTACAAAATATGGGTGACATCATTCCTCCAGCTGCACAGCATGAGGGAGGTCAGTTGGTGATAATCCTTGCCAAACGTGTCCAACAAGCACAGATGACGAGTGGAGCCTTCACATCATCATAATCTTCTTCCCTCTGAGCTTGTGGATTCTCTTTTGGATGAACACAGCATGGTCCGGGGCTTCAGATAATTTCAGGGGATATGTCTAGCCAGGAGGAAATGGAGCCAGGGAGCAGCCACTCTTGGTGGCATTGTTCCATGGCAAACTGGTCGATAATCCACCAGAAAAACCACTGAAGTAAATGCTGATTGGAGACACATTACCTCCAGCTTCTTGGCTTTGCTGACATTAATGTGTGTTCATGGTGGGCATGCAGGGTGAGGGAGTAAACAATTTAAGCTAGGGCACTAATGCTACCATGGCTCACGATGGAATTTTTTTGCCAGGGAAAGCAGCCAGACCACAGCATGAACTGCCCAGAACTCTCAGATTTTGTCCTGAAATTTGCAAGGTGGTGATGAAGATTCCTTGCAGATCCTTATATCAGAAATGCATATGGACATGCTTTGCGGCTCCTGGCCACAGTCAAGGATTTGCAGCAAGTCTCTTTCTCCCCTCCTGTTAACATGAAAGTGGTTAGATGTATCTTGATGCACAAAAGGGAGTGGGTATCAATCATGGTACCATCAGATAATACGTTACTTGTAGTGTATGCATGTAGAAAACTGCAGATTCATTTTATCAAGAAGTTGTGAGAAGGAAAACCCTAACTACACGCTCATCAAAATTTTTTTTAAAAAGTGCTTGACTAAGTTTCTGAAATGGAAGCACCTTAGATAGGAAAATCGTTACAGATATTTGCGTAAACCCCACTCAATTTCAGGGAAGTACTTTCCATTGATTTTAATGGTCTTCACATCAAAGTCTTAAAATTGATTTTTTTTAAATGCAATTGCACTCCTGATTCACAAGCCACTCATGGCTTCTCCATAGCCAGCTAAGACTAAGCTACATTGATTGGGAAGTTTGCACATTCAAACTAAGCACAGACTAAAGGGTGCAGCAATAGGGAGAAGTAGTAACAAAGGAGAAACAATACGTAAGTACACTTTATTTAAAATGTACAGTGACTAAGGGCTTTGTTCCCATTCAGCTAGAAGATAATTGGATAGGTACCATCTTGTCAGCACAGAAAAAATGCTTTCTAATCAGCTAATAATATTCTGTTTAATTTTAGGCTATCTTCACTGTTCAGTAATAGTCTGAACAAATAAGCAGACAATAAAATCCTCTGTGGAAGGCACTAGTCAACTAAGAGTCCTAGAGAGTGGTGAAATCTATACGGATCTTCCCCAAGGACTTTTGGTTAGTCAAGTGGTATTTCATGCCTTACAGAGGATTTTAAAACATTCCAGTATAGAACTGAATAGAAAAGACCTACCTATAATTATATGGTAGCTTTTTTTTCTTCTTTTTTTTCTTTAGAGTAGCAAAAAATGCCTCCTAGTGTGGGAAGCTGGCATTTCAACAGAGCATGAGAAATATACATCACATGTATAAAAAAGTGGTGTCTTCATATCCAGGTATCCATTTATCCAGTGCATCTGAAAATACTGAGGCATGACAATACCGCTTCTGTTTACACTGAGTAGTACCTTGCTCCACAAAGTTTCCTATGAAAATTAATCTAGTGTCTCACATATAAGAAAGAGATGCTGGAAGTGAACGCCTCGATCATCGAATCTTGTACTGCGCAATGACAAAGGTCTGGGCAATAACTGTTTCATTCAGCCGGGTCTGAAGAATGGCTGCTTTTTTATCCTGCTCTGTAGAAATTAGTTCTCACCTCTCCATAAGAAACTTAGAAAAACAGTGCACAACAAGATCATAGGCCTCATGAATAATATTTGAGGTTCCTGAAATAGCAGGGAACTTGTTACATAAAACTCCAAAATGATCCTAGGAGAAGACTGGTCCTCATATTAGTCAAAAAATAACAATGACACTAGCAGAAATCCCTGCCAGCTTCAATTGAGTGGGAAAAATTCAGCTTGACCTCACACCTGAAGATAAACTTAATCCTAAACAAGTGAGCAAGACTAAGGTACTTTTCCATGTGATAAGCATGGTAAAGAATCTGGTTCCACGTAACGAAAAGTTTTAGTCAATGAAAGCCAGAATCAACAGTACAGATGTTTACAAAACAGAACCTCAGTTGTGCAAACAGATCGATCCTTTCAACTCAACCAGACTGTACTCGCGGTCATGCAGGAACAGGTTGTTCTGTTTTAATTGTACCATAAACTGCACAAGGGGAAAACCTCCCGCGGAAACAAACAGGTGGTGACCATGTAGGCAGTATCAGAAGTAACCTCTTTAACTCCGTGCTATTACACATCTCTCTCTCTCAATTTTCAAATTTAATACCAATGTCTATGTTTAAAATCAATTTTTAACTAAATAACTTGCATTAGATCCATAAATGGACAGAGCGTCTCTGCAGCAGCAGTAAGGGAAAAACTTGCCTCCCCCTAGATTCATAACAGAGATTTTGCAAACCTGCTCTTTTCTGACTTTCCTCCCATCCTCCCGCAGCTTTACTTCCTCAGACTGACCCCTCCACCCAAGCCAGCTCTGGACGTAAGTGTCTCAGTCTCCCTTTGAATGAACTCTTGGGAGAGACCTTACGGTCTGACAGGCCACAAAGAAATGGGTTCTACTTTGCATTGAGTCGGTTCAAGGTAAAATCAACGTAGGTGAATGGAAGGATACTGATACTTCTGGGAGAGTCTTCAGGCCCAACTCTAACTTTCACATACTAACCACAGTTTTTACTTCAGAAAACAAGCTCTTCTAGCATTTTCCCTTTTGTTCAAAGGACTAAAAATCAATACTGTTAACATTTTTCCCAGCAACCATAAGCCTCTGCATTGGGTTCCTAAGACTCACAAGTCTATTGGCATGCTAGGCAAGCATAAGGGTTGCCAGGTTTCTTCGTGGTGTACTTCTTGTTCTACTTCTTCCAGGTCCTTCTCCCTTTTTAGTCATACCTCTGAGCCAAAGATTTTGTGCCAAAAATATCAGGGTGAGTCTTATGCTATTCAGTAAAGATTTTGTCTAATCCTCACACAGGTATCTGCAGTCCATGTACACATCTCTGTGTACAGTCTCCCCTCTTATATCCAGAATCATACTGAATCCATCTCTACCTGAGAGGACGTTACTACCAACAAAGTGTTTCATAAGAGACACTCTCTCCTGGAAATGCTGCAGTATTCTTTTTTTGTTTTTAATTATTCTTGTACTGGCAATAGACTGAATGCAGCTGCACTGAAAGACTGATACTAAACTTTGCATATTTCATAACCGCATGTGTTTAAAACAAACACCCAATGATACACTGAAATTCTTACCTATTATACAAGTCAGAAGTTCCCATCCAACGCTTGATGGAATATTTTTTTGCTTTGTTCATCAACTGGGAGTCACCTCATTCCCAGAAATTTTTAGTCAGAAGACTCATCCATTTGACTCCTCTCCAAAATTTCTCAGGATATATGATAAAACTTCCCCATGCCATACCGTGCCACTTTCGGTGACAAGACGAATTTCTTTGCCTAGGTTGAAGCAACCACAGATTTTAACACCTTAAGCCACTGTTATAGACTCCTGGAAAACTCTGCTTTATCTCTTTTTTCAAAACTCTGCAGTGTCATTCTTCAAAGATTGATAAAAAGGCCTATTATTTTGTGTAATCACAATTTTATACACTTCAGTATACTCATTGCTCAATAAGGTAAGAGGGAGCTGAGGTCCCTTCAGTTGCTGCAACTCTTCCTGCAGGTTAAATTCTCCCTGTCTACTGTGACAATCAAATACACAGTTTCATAAATGGGAATTTTCTTTAAGTCCCACAGTCTGCAATCTTGGAAATACCTTTCCAGAGCAGACAGATGTTCAACATTACCTCTGCCTCTTCTGGGAACATTGTCAATTCTCTGTACTGCAGTGTTGAAAGATAACCTTCAACAGATTTTCCACTGTTCTCTAAGAATTTCCAGGTGGTGACAACATTTCATATGGCAAGCTGTAACATTTCAAGTAGCTCTTTCAGAGTTTGAGAGAGGTAAATGTCTTCCTCCAGCCTCACGCGCTGATAGGGCTCACAACTTGCTGAACTTAATTTAATTTTGACCCTATGCTGGACAGTGAGAGTAATCATAAGTACCACAGACATTCCTGTCTGATTTAACTAAAGGCAGTAAAATCATAGCTAATTCAGGAAATCGTATAAGTGACAGAATATCCTTAACTCTTCATCTTTATTCAGGGAGCACAGAGAACTGCTCCTGCTCTCAGGAATTTGGCTGGACCTCAACCTGGATATAAACTGTAACCCTTGTCCCTCCCAAGTCACTTCTTTTTAAAGACAGTGGGTATGTCCAAGGTTTTTCCAGAAGGTTGGCCTTTCAGTAGGGTACAATCTGAGAAGTTAATTTCTAATTCCAATAACCCTTTCTTTATGCACTCAGATCAGAGGCAGGTTTTGTTTCATGTTGTGAAAACACAGAGAGCACAAGAGTGCAGCAGAGGCAGTCAACAGGCACCACAGTTTGCACAGCACCTTCTGCGTTCTGCTGCCGGAGTTTAAGGATCTTCTGGGCACTGGGTCCAGGATCATTGGAGAACTCTTGGGAACTCTCTGAGAAACCTGAAAGTACCTCGTACTGCTGGGTGAGGACGAGGTAAGGGGAGCCACATCGGTGCACACAAGAGGAAGCTCCAGCAGCTTCTAAGAAGCTTGGTCAGCTGCCCTTGGCTCAGGGCACCTGCAGTCCTTCTTGCGGCTGCCCCATGATCAGGGAGGATCAAGAACCCTTTTAGCTGGGACTAGGGAGAGGCCCATACAAAAGCCAGGCCTAGAGCATAGCAGTATGTACAGAATAATTGGAAATATATTATATATATTA
>NW_009619086.1:10496-24090 GCF_000690535.1 Cariama cristata | reverse complement strand
TGTAACTAACATGCTTTTGGGGCAGGGAGCTAACATTTCCCAATATGTTTCAATCATAATGGGTTGGGTTAGCCAAAGCAGCCTTCACTGACTGTTTACATAGTTTTGATCCATGTTAAAGAGTGATGAGGAGGTATCTGAGGAGGAGTCAATATCTGGAGCAGCAGTCAACTCCTCATATCTGAGAAGTTCAATACCAATGCTGGAGGAGCAGTGCAGCCAGCTCAACTGTATCTGAAATGGCTACAACTTAGCTCACCTTTAAAGATTTATAGCGCCCCTTCCTTTTCTACTTGCAGGTGAGTGAGTGTGATCTTTTCATACTGATCACTTATATTTCTGAAAATCTTTAATTTAAAATTTTAATGTCATTCCCTAGATTTGATCTTTTTGAATAAAGGGAGCCTAAGCAGAACTGAATCTCTGTCTTGATTTTTTTTATGGAGCTCAGTTTGTGGAGCAATCAGTGCAAAACACTAGAGAGAAAATAGTTCCATGCTCGATCAGACAGAAATCTGCATTTTTTAAAGTAGGCTTCTGTTCTGCATGAGGGAAGGAGGTGAGATGAGGTGAGAGATGGTGCTGAGTAGTTTCTGGATCTCAATAAGAAAGGCCCAACAACAAATGGTTTAATAAAATAGCTGTTTTAATAGGATAGACTAAAAAATACAAGAATACATATAGCAAGTAAATCTTCTATCGCTTCAGATGCTGGGCATCCTGCATTCATGCAGTTTGGAGGGACCTCAGGTGGATTTTCCCACAGCAGACTGTGCAGATGCCTTCTGTGGCAGAAGTTCCCCCTTCCTGGTCCTTCGAGGTATTACATAATTTTCTTACAGGAAAACAACTCTGTTCATAAAGGACACTTGCATGAGAACTTCTTGCTCCACTTTTAGATAAAGGCAAGGCCACAGAGTTGGTGTAATCGCAAGTGCTGAGTGCAAGGTGCCTGCAGCCTCCTCTGTTGCAATGAGCTGGCTGAGTTTATCCTGTGTCCAAGGGATTTGTGCAGCGCAGCACAGCCTGAAGGTCATGTTGTACAAGCAGCACAGTGCTGCACAACACAGACCTGGTCCTACTTGGGTTAACTGCTTTAGGACTGCTCATACCTCTATGCACAGTGGTCTCCTGGCCAGGATCACTACATTTCACACCTTGATCCACATACAGTTCAACTTTCCCAAAGATATTTGAAATTACAGATTATATTAGTAAACTGTTCAGCTAGGAGAAAGTTTATTGACATATCCCTCTGTTCTCATGAGACCCCATCTGCAGTACTGCTTTCAGCTCTGCAGCCCCCCAACACAGTAAGGACATGGACCTTTTGGAGTGTCCAGAGGAGGCCATGATCTGGGGGCTGAAGCACCTCTCCTCTGAAGACAGGCTGAGAGAGTTGGGGTTGTTCAGCCTGGAGAACAGAAGGCTCCTGGGACACCTTAGAGCAGCCTTCCAGTACCTAAAGGGGCCTACAAGAAAACTGGGGAGGAACTTTTTACAAGGGCTTGTAGTGATGGGGCAAGGGGTAAAGGCTTTAAACTAGAAGAGGGAAGATTTAGATTAGATAATAAGGAAGAAATTCTTCACCATGAGGGTGGTGAGGCACTGGAAGAGGTTGCTCAGAGAAGTTGTGGATGCCCCATCCCTGGAAGTGTTCAAGGCCAGGTTGGTTGGGGCTCTGAGCAGCCTGGTCTGGTGGAAGGTATCCCTGCCCATGGCAGGGGGGTTGGAACTAGATGATCCTTAAGGTCCTTGCCAACACAAATCATTCTGTGATTCTATGACTGTTATCTCTGTCACAACACCCACATACGTGCAGCACAGTCCAGTAGGGGCCACTCCAGGAGGTTCCCATACAGTAGCTACTCATGCTAACATATGGGCTTCTCAAGCCCTAAGAAGGCCTAATAGAGCAGACCTAACCTGCTCAAAATCATTAACTCCTCAAAAACAGTATCTTCTGCAAGGCTCCCAATATAACTTCTAACTTTATTTAGACAGAGTCATTGTGTCCAAAACAATTTTATGAAAAAGAATTTCATGGTAAAGTAATTATGACCAGACAAATCCCACCTCACATAACCTCTGCAGTCATGGAAGGCCTGGGACGCAACAGAACCAATGTGAACAACAGCAAGGCAGGGAACACAACATGGTGTCAATGATCCATAACCTCTATATATCAGCAAAATATAACATTTATTCTACCGCATTAATGACAGGAGGAAAGCTATGGATGTGTATCTTTAACTATATGGATCAGCTGGCTGATCTCTTCAGTCTTTCAGAAGGAGTGCACAAAATCCTGAGTAATTATGGCAAGCTTGAAACTACCCAGGTCATGACTGAAGGAGTGGGAGACAAAATGTCTTGATCACTTCCAGTAGAAGGAAGTGTCAGCAGAGTGAGTGCTTGAGTGAAATGTAAAATCCACATTATTGTTAATGGATATAGTAGAAGATGTAAAAAAACTGCTTTGAAACTAAAATATGGAATTTGATGTTACATGTAACTCAAAGTCTAAAAACTTTATGAGTATGGATCCTATGAAAGACCATCACTTGTTTTCAGTCTGTACACTTAATTTACTTTCTGCTTTGCAATCTCCTCCCCATTCTTGGAAGCGCTGTGCCATAAGGAGCACAACCAACTAGTTATAGCTCCCAGAAGGAATTTTTTTTTCCAGTTATCAGGGATTTTCTCTGATCTACACAATCTTTGAGAGATAACAGAGGATAATCCCGTAATGATATTGATCTCATCACCCTTGGATGCATCCTGTCTGGTCCTATGGACTTGTTCTTATGTTCAATTTAAGTAGTCCGTAACTCAGTCTTCTTAGGTCATTAATAGTATCTTTGTCCCCTGAGCTTTGATAATAGTCATGAAGGTCTGGGAGGCAAGGGAAGACTGAGGCAAAATACTTCTCCATGTTTTCTGTCCTTTGTCACTACATTACCTGATCCACTCGGGAGCAAATACCAAGTCAGCATTTTCCTTGATCATTTTGCTGTAGATATAACTGTAGGTAGCCTTCGTGTTGCATTTGATATCTATCTCCACCTTTGACTGCAGCCAATCTTTGTTTTTTTCCTAATTCCATCTTTGTGTGTCCAGGTGATCCTCCTGGACAGCCTCTCTTTACTTCCACTTTCCAAATATTCCTTGTTTGTGTTTGAGCTCAGTCTACTTTCTACTCTACCTTCTGCAATCGAAACAGACCATTCTTGTGCTATCAGGAGGCTGCCCCTGAAGAGCAATTGGCTCTTCTGGGCCCCTTCAGGGCAGCCTTGCATGAGATCCTGTCCATCAGATCCCTGACGAAAAGAAAATCTGCTTTCCTGAAGTTCAAGTTCTACAGCTTGCCTTCTTTCAAGATCTGGAAAATCTGTTGAACAGTCACTGCAACCAAAGCTGTCATTGACTATCACACTTCAACCAGTTCTTTATCTGTGAGTTACAGCTCCAGCAAAGCACATCCCCTGGTGTCTGAAGCAGACATCCACCATGATATCTCCCTTACTGTCCTCTTCCTAAAAATTTTGGGCAGTCCTTTTCCCATTCCATAGCAGACCATTCCTTTTGTAGAGAAGCTTGACTTCCCTGCCTGTCTTTTCCTAAGATTCTACATCTGTGGTAACACTCTAGCCATACAAACTGTCCCACCACATCTGTATAATCCCACTGGTGTCAGGTCTGTGACTGCACATGGACTTCCAGTTCCACCCATATGTTCCCCAGGCTGCAGTCGTTCATGTACAGGCAGTTCCAATGGACACCCTATTTCCTTGCTTTCTCTCGGAAACTGTGAAAGCCTCCTCCTTTGCCATGCACCTTCTGTGCTTCTTCCTTACTCCCTCTTTCTCTATTTTTCATTGGGTTTTGGCCTCCATTCTCTGAAAAACCTAATTTAAAGCTTTCCTAAAGCCTGGGTAAGCTTGCTGGCAAAGATGCTCCTGGCCCACTTTGTCAGGTAAGTCATGTCTCTCACCAGCAGTTGGTCTCTGGATCACAGTAGCTGAAGGCTTACTGGTGGAAGCAACCATGTGGTCAGGCGTTGATCTGCTGTATACATCTGCTCCTGCCGTAGTCAATCTGCTTGACTACGAGGACAGGGAAGAACTGCACCTGGACTCCTGCTCCTCTCAACCTAGACCCAGAGTCATACTGAATCCACTGAACGTTTCCCTCAGTAGAATCATTGGTGCACCCACAGAGGAATAACAAAAGGTAGTAATCTGAGAGTTGGAAGAGCCACAGCACTCTCTCCGATACATCCTTGGTTGCAGACAAACAGCAAGCCTCTGGAAATAACAGGTCTGAATTGCAGAGAAGTGCCTCCATTGTGTGCAGAAGGAAGTATCATATCTGCATTACATGGTGCGTTCTGTTGGTGACACTAGTGTGAATCTGTTGATCAGTCATGGTCAGCTCAGATGTTTGTTCTCGCCATCTGTATGGGGCTTTGCACATATTCTCCAGCTGAATGTCTGCAGGTGGAGAACAAATATTCTTGCCTCTGGAAGTCATAAGCTTCTGCCCCCAATGTTAAAGCAGACCCTATCTTCACTCTGCTCAAGTGTTGATTCAGGGTATCCTTCCTTGCGTGCAATGTAGGACTTGCATTCTTGCCCCTGCAGAGTTTCCACAATTATCCTGTTAAGTTACCATGCCTCTTCCTTTTTGCTTCCTTGTCTGGTCTCCTCCCTCCTGCAGGATGGCCACTGTCATCCCCAGTTCCTGTCAAAGGAGGGAGCACAGGGCACAACCTGTTGGCCACAAAATGGATGGAGTTCTGCTGCCATAGTTCAGTTTTGTCTGAAGGCTGTGGTGCATCAGAAGTGGTCACATCAGGCAGGACACCATGTCTTACCACGTGTTGTCACCACTGCTGTACTGAGTCTGGCAGCCTCACTCGGTTTCCAGCAGTGTCTCTGGACCCCTCCTGCACCACCTGCCACATTAACAGCCTGGTTTATCTCTGCACATCCTCCTCACTGATGCTCCCTTAGATATCATATAACCGAGGAGCCAAACCGAGCTTGCTCTCCTCCCGGTGAGACTTCCTGCTTACCAGCAACTGTTCATGCTGTCTCAGTTCTTGGCTACTGTCCCTCACTCGTGAATGTGAGGTTCACCACATGCACTTTCCTTCCATATTGTGTTCCCTACAGGCATCAGAAGCCTGACATTAAGTTGTTTCTTTTTAATGCTAGGCACCAGAGCCGAGATGGTGGTTTTGGTGATACAAGATAATAATTTGCCAACTCATAATCTCCAATACTACTGCATTCACACTCACTTGGGTACTTACTCTGTAAATAGTTCATGTTACTACCACTTGTTTCACTCTCAGAATTTAACTTAAATCACAGTCTGTGGAGAATGGATTACTTACTTGTTGAAGAAATCTGTTTCAACAGAAATGAACTGATGTTTTCATAGCATTGAATCATTATTGTTTAATGTTTAAATCTGTTTCAGAAAATACAACCACTTATCCATATGAAAACAATTTCAGGTGTGATCCAACTTCCACTTAAGCTAACAAGGCACTTTCTTTTTCTTACTAAGTAGAAAACATGGAATTTTGTGAGCAACTTACAGCTTCTTACCTAAAGGAAAAAAAGCTCCTAAACATTTTTCCTGTCATTTAATTTATATGCAGATACAATGTCTCCATTATGAGTGTACCCTGCACTGCACTTTAATTTGCACTAAATATACACCTCCAGTTTCATTAAAAAGTTGAAGTAATTCAGAAAACCTTAGAATCAACATAAAGATTTTGGTTTTCAAACAAGAAAAAGAAAGATTTTTTCCCCAAAAAAATAGCATAAACTGAGTTACAGTAATTAAAAACAGCATAAATAGGTGTCTTCAAACTATACTAAGAATTTATATTTTCTAGTTTATATTGTTCAAAAATTGTCAAATTACTGATTACCAAATGGTAACAAAACAATAGCAATAGAAATGCAAGCAAGCAGAAAACCCCTGAAAACTATCATTCTATAACGAGATCTAAAGACATTCATCTATGCAGAAAAAATTGTAGGACCACTGCTGTGCAAAAAATATTTTACTTTATTGACAGAATTAATAAATTGTGCACATTTAAAATTCAAACTGGTTACAACTATAATTTCTTTTTCTTGTCCAAACAGTCTTTCCCTCTAGGAATCCCTCCACTGCAAAACAAATCAAAACAAACCAAACCAAAACAAAGGAAAAAGCAATGAACAAAACCCGACAGCATTTGGGAAAAAAGAAACTATTCTTCTTGTTATTTTTGTTCAACTGTAAAATAAAACTTTATACATTTAAAGGAACTTCCCCTAAATCAACACATTTTGTTTGGAAATTGTAGGAGCAAAATACTTTGGTTTTCTCCAGTGCTTTTTTCTCATTTGTCCTTATCAAAACTATCCTTTAGTTTGGCATGAATTTATGAAGCATTTTATTAAATCATAAAGTTGTGTTGCTGGAAAATAAATTATTTTCTTGAAAATTGGCTTAACTTTCCTCATGACAATGATGACATAAATTATGTCACTGATAGTCATTAGAAGACCCATCCTTCCAAGGAACTGAGGAAATAGTTTCTTTATTTTATATTCCATTGTAATTTTACTTCAGTATATTTATGAGTGTTAGAGTAGAAGAGAGGAGAGGGGATGTCTGTTTAGCCGGGATCCTGTCATATAGGTTTTATGCACAATAAGTAATCCAAGATAGGCTACTGTCACTGGCAATGCAAATAAAATCTGTAATCCAATATTCCAGTTAAAAGTAGTTATGAAATTAGTATAAACTGGAAAAGCTATTTTTTATTTCTGATTATGCTTCTTTACAAACACAAAGATCTACAGATATTTTTAGAGGCATATAGCTGATATAACTAAAAATACTTTTCATAAAATCTCTTTTCTGGCTATTCTTAAATATCATATAAAGGAGATTTTTTTGTTTGTTTTGGGGCTTCTTCTCTTGTCTCTTCTCTCTTCTCTTCTCTTCTCTTCTCTTCTCTTCTCTTCTCTTCTCTTCTCTTCTCTTCTCTTCTCTTCTCTTCTCTTCTCTTCTCTGTAACTTGCAAAATCAGTTCTCCAAATAATATGTGAGGCAGATATTCAGATGATTTTAATGGTCAGGTGATTTAAACACGCTTTTTTCACAACTTGTAAAGGTCTGGTTATAACATTAAAATTACCAGCCTACCTTGTATTTCAACATCTCCATCTATGCCTGGGGGGATGTGGTGGTCTGTGTATCTGAATAGCACTAAGAGTTGTGTTTAGGCTGCCTGCTATAAATTTGGTATGGTAACTGTGGTGAGAGGTTCTAGCTGCCTTTTAGGCAGAGCTCCCTGAGAATGGCTTACTTTACACTCAGTGGAAAAAAATATGCTTAAATTGGGCAGACTGTTGATGATGAGGCATATCTATGGTAGTAAATTAAGCAGCGGTTGGCCTGTTCTTGTCCCTGAGGTCAACTGGCATGAAAAGGCCCCTTCAAGTGTTTTCTATGCTTTTAATCTCCAGACCAGGATGGCCACAACCATGATGCATATTGGGAGCTTTGTCTGCCCCATGCTAGACCCTGAACAGTGCCTGGGAGTAGTCTGGAAAAAAAGTGCTAGAGGATATAGGCTGAAATCATGTCAAGTACTCTTCTGACTGTTTATAAGTGTAGAAGATAGCATGCTGGAACTCAGGAACATTCCCAGGCATGGTTTAATTTATGTAATATACACATAGCCATGTTTGGTAAGTTAGGTGTCATGACTTCTCTTTAACGACTTTAAATGTCAGGCAGCATTAAATAGTAGGCAATCTAAATTGCTCATAAGTCTTTGGTTTTAAGCACTATCATAGTTAAAATGCCTAGGAAGCTACTTATAATAGATAGCATGAATATATCCTTACGTGACTTCCTGGTGAATATCGGGGAAGTATGGATTTCCATACTGTACTCTCAGCACTCAGCAAATCACTGAAGGAGATGGGGTGGGTCAGATGCTCACATGCCTGAGAAAACTCACAAGGACAAGATTCACTCTCCTTGTTAAGCAAAGAGCAGGTACAGTCGATCCACACCTGTGGACCTCAGGGTACCTGTCCACTGCTCTCAGGTACACGGCTCTCAGGGTCTCCTCAGTAGCTTTCTCGTATAATGCCTTTATACTCTCCAACACTATAAATGCAGGAGGGGAGATACTCCTGGGCAGCTTGGGGTGACTCAGATTTTCATATGGATACCTACCTAAACAGCAAATCCACTATGAAGTGTGGCTTATCCACAGTTAAAAGGGATCTACTGCAGCTAAGAATGACAACAGTAAATCTTTATTCCAAATGTTGATGTTGTTGTTCTATGCAGAGGGAGGAGTGCTGTAGTCTCGCTTTGCTCTCCTCTGAGCTCCAATCTTCCATCGGTTTTAATCCTTCACTCTAGGTAGTAAAGAGTAGCTTAAGCAGCCTCTCAATGCTCAGCTGACTGATTGCGTGAGTGATCACTTAGCAAACAGGCAGTAAATTCTTCCTGCTCTCCCAGAGAAAAGAAAATGAAAACCCCTAAACGCCACCACACTGGTTTTTGAAACAAAACAGCAGTGAGAAACAATGTCAGTAATTTAATTATCTTTTAGGCTGACAGCTTTAGCTGTATTTAAAAATTACCAACCAAGGGCTTCATTTTAAGCCTGCCAAAAAAACGAACAGCAACTAACAGATGTGCTTTACTCTTCTTGGGCTTATCACCAGTGAGGTGCAGCTGCTGCTTTGACTTTGTCTTCTGTGGCTTGCTTTGAAATGTTGTCCTTTTTTTTATCACTATGCACTAGTTTTATTACCTTGTTTTTTATTAAAACCTAACATTTTTTTTGACAACATCATGTTGATGAGCTGCAAGAAGGATGCTCTGTGGATCTTGTGGTACGTTAAAATTGTGCTAGTGGTGCCGAGAACAGGTTTAGGCAATATACATATGCCTACAGGATGCAGCAGAGTGATGCTTATTTTAAATTAATGGGACACTTCTCAAGGAAAAGATGGCAGTTGTTTTATCACCAAGGCAGGAATATCAGCTGGAACACACTGAGTGTGTTTTTTCACCTTGGAAGAGAAATTAGGGTATTGAATTTGTTTTATTTAAACTGTGTTTAGAAGTATAAAGAGATGGCAACACTGGGAAAGTGATTTGGCTGGCAAAATTGTTAAAGTGAACATTCCTCAGCTTGACATTATTCATATTTGAATAGAATGGATTAGACATAGACAATTTTCACTGTTCTACCTCTTAGCACATCTGGTAATTACAACAGCATGAAATATAGAAGTGAAGATGGAATAAAATCTCAACATTAAAACATTTCTTAGTTTTTTCCAGGAACACAGAGGAGTGTGGAAATGTGCTGGAGGACGACTGCTTAGGGAATAAATAAGCTATTGGAGAATTTTTTCAAAGGACTCAACAGTTCTTTTTTTTTGTTCTGTGGAATTAATTTTGTAGGTGTTTTTTGTTTTTTTGTTTGTTTGTTTGTTTGTTTTTTAATACTGTCAGAGATCCGTGCATGTAACAGCTTCAGACTAAGCTAGGTATTTTTAACTGGAAAGAAGAACATTTTGCGGGTAATGAAAGGAGTAATTACAATTAGCTGAGATGCTGACATCCAATGGGGTAGAATTGTTATTTCACTTTACATCCTTAGCACAAATGTACTTACTTGATTCTTAGCCAGAAAATGTGAGTCTCATGCTGAGAACTAAGTATGAGATTTAACATTGACCACAGCTTTGAGTTAGGGAGTAGGTGGTAGGAATGAACCAGGAGAACCCAAGGAAGTTAGGAGCAGGGAGGAAGGGGAAAAGAGATGATACAAATACTGAGAGCTGTGAGTACGTTCCTCCTCTCCTCTTCTACACACACTGTCTGACCCTATCTGTGGTGTAGGAGCAGTGCCAAGCCTCTGTTTTCCAGCTTTTCTTCCTACGTAGGAAGCTACTAATAAGAGCTGACCCTGAGTAGCAGACTCAGGCAGGGGAAGAGGCGGAGGAAAAGCAGAGTTAGAAGAATGAGCTGACAGCAGAAAATCCATCATCTTGCCTCTTTTCCCACCCACAATATAACCATTCAGATACCACTCAGTACTGTGCGTTTTTGTTACAATGGCACCTTCCAGCTCGCCCTTAGGTACCTTTTGCTTGTATCCAAGTTGCCATGCAGTTCTGCACACACCTGTGACTTATAACCCCAGAGGCTCTAAGACCTCAGGCTTGTCAGCCTTTGGTAAGCCAGAGAGGAGCAGCAAGGGAACCCTTCTGTAGTTTGTACCTACACAGGAGATAAATGCAAAGCCTGGCTTGAGAGGCTATACTATTTAATTAGTTTGTCAGTGGGACTGGGTTCTGAATATTGTGGAGTTTGGTATTTGGCATTGACCCAAGAAATAACCTATGAAAGATGAAAAAGACATTAGATCATACAGTTTGTCCTCGGTGTTACTTCCTGTGTTCTGATCACTTCTGTACTTACTCCAGTCCACTTGACAAAATCTGAATAACTCGTCTTTCCAGTTGTGTCCCTCCAAGGTTAGTCCAAACTCTTCATAGCTTTGAGAAGTTACCAAAGGAATTTAAATTTTCTTTTGTTTCAACAAATAACTGGTCTCGATTTCATAAAGATTTTAAACATAATTATCATGGAAATAGGAGGCAACTGCAAATTTGAAAGCCAGATGCTTCAAATCCATGTTCATATAAATAGTTTTTTATGAACTTTGTTTCAATAGCAATATTCACCTCATTAAGAGACCCAGTATGAGTATGAGATCTGAATAACACTGTGTTCAATATTTAGAAGGGCAGGAATATAGTCAAATATTTAGCCTTAAATGTAATGCAGAACATGCGTTGATACAACACAGAAGAATAATCTCTAGAACGACCTCACTGAACTTAGAGACACCTTGGGTAACACAAAATACAGCTGGTGGGAGGGGGGCGGGGAAGGAGGGAGAAAATCCTAACTCTTGCTGCTTTTAGGCAAAAAGCCCCGCAGCCTCTTCCTTTAGCTGTACCCTTTAAATGTGTGAACCTGCTGGTAGGATTTTATATTCTGACCCACTTTCTCATAGGTATTTAACCTCGGACCAGGAGGAATCAATCTTAGATTGTCTCATACTGCTTTCTTCAATAGCTCCTAATGACTACCTACCCACCCATAACTTATTGCAGTAGCTACTGTGAATTCCTGTTTCAGGTGTCTAACTCTCCATTCATCAGGCAAAAAATGCAGTCACTTGGCAATAGCTAATTCCAGGACTACAGGAATGCAGATAAATTTCCAGGACTGCAATATTGAGTGTTAGTACACTGACAATCCTCTTTAGATCACTGAAATTTGAATTTGTCTTATATAACTTTATTGCATTAAAATTTTATTCTACTGTGGATATAATTGACAGTGAAAATCCATCTTTTTCAATCCTGTTGCATGATGGAAACTGCTTGGAACAGGGAAGTGTACAAGAACATCTAATGTATATAGCTATCCATTTCTTATCTCATATTAAATACTACCTCATTAATTAGTTAGTCTAAGTGAAGAATGCTCACTTAATACTTTAGTTGACCTATTTAGTCATATTGTCTGCCTGTCAAAATACCACAAGCAGATTTAATTTTCACCATAAATAATTTATGAATGGAATTAGATGTGTAGCAGATGTATACACCTATAAAATGTATGGATTAATTGTGATATATTTATTATGGCTACTCAGTACTTGATCTTTGATTTTTGAAACTTGAGCTAGCATGATTTTGGTTGTACCTTGATACTTAACATAATGACTAGGTGAGATTAAGGTTTACAGCTTAATCCCTCAGAACACTACATGCAAATTGTCGTCTTCAAAAGAATATTGGTAAGAGGAGAATTAGGGAAAGGGATGTCAAAAGTGGCAACATTTAAATCCTCTTCTGAAAATTAAAAATAAAAATAGTCTGATTTTGCTTTTCTCTTTTTTTAATGAACAGTGCAACATTAGTGGTAAGCACAAACATTTTCACTTGGTTATCACTTGCAGAGAACTGTTTATTCTCTCTGGATGGACTGTAGTAAAATTCATGGCAATTGTATTTTTGCATAGTTGTATGCAGCAGAACAGGAAAAAGGGTTAAGCAGAAACTTACTGGGCTTGTTTTATTGCTTCTGTGGCAGGACTTTGCTCAGAATTTTTCCATCCAACATGTTATTTAGTGCCTTCTTTTAAAAATAGCATCTCTTTTAAGCTTACATGACTCAATCTCAGGAAGCATGTGTGCCTCTAGAATGCGAATAGCAGATAGAGAAGGGAAAGGATTTGAGCTTATCTCAATTATTTGCTTTAAAATCTAGCTGTCTGATTTTGCAAAACATCTCACCAAAAGAGGCATAGTTATGAGCAGTAAGAGATTTAAATGTAATGTAAATGCATCAATGACAATCTATGCTAGTTTCTCAAATATTTACCTTTTCCAATAGCACCGTTTGGTTTGCACCTTGTGCTGTTGCTTCACATGTTCTTTCATACCTTTCCTCCCTTTCCTCCCCACCTGAGGCTCCAGTGAGACATAGGAACTCTTAATGAGCTCTTTCCAAGCCATGGCCCACTTGGTCATCCATGCCACTGGGAGGATGAGAGTCCTGGAGTGGGTGTCCTGCCTCTGCTGCCTTGACTGATGGCATCTCTGAGCAGAGTATCACCGCTGGGTGCCATCTGCCCACTAGCCTGGCCCTAGAGGAAAAAAGACAGCAATCAAGGCCATTTCTCCCTGCCACAGACATGATCCTGGACCTCTCCTCATTCCCCTCCTAGCAATGCTACCACTCTCCTATTCTGGTCTCAGTTGCCTTTGCCCATTTAACCCTTAACTATTTTCATCACAAATCCAAAAAATAACACCATATAGGTTACTATGAAGAAAATTAACTCTATCCCAGCCAAAAGCAGTACATTCCTCTTCAGCTCTAGCTAACAGTTTGCCTTCTCCCAGCTTCCCGGATCACTATGCACCTTCCAAAGCTCCACCCTGATTTTTAGCTTCTCACAGTCCTTTCTACCTCTCTCCATTTCTCCTGAAGCCATACATAAAGGAATCAATATATAACCTCACGTGAATAGGGCCTGAAAAGGATCTACACTTTTTTCCTAGTATAGGAAATACTAGTAACTAGTATTTACTATGCGCTTGACATAAATTAGCTTGGAGATAGTTTTTCGGTAGAAAAAGAAAAGCCTCTGAACCTAGATGAAGGAGGAAAAGAAAAAAAAAAAGCAAGCATGAGGTGCACCCAACAGGAATACATTATAAACCATGAAGTGGGGTTTTTCTAATGGACTCATTCTATATCATTTTAGGTACCGCAATTGCAATGTGGCATATACTACAGGTGGATAACATCACAACAGCAGTACACTTTTATAACTGGCAAACAGGTATCTGGGTTTATTTAACAATCTAGCTAGCATAAAACAGAATTCTATTTATTGTTGGAATAATTGGTGCATATGATGTTATTTCAAGGAAGCATGGAAGCCAAATTTCTG
>NW_009619086.1:0-10281 GCF_000690535.1 Cariama cristata | reverse complement strand
CACTCATTTTCTGTAAATATAATATGGAGCTAATTTTTGTTTGTGTGCAAACCATATTCAGTATTCACACAGATAATTCTGCTCTCCAGGAAAGCCTTTCATGATTATGTGCTACACTGCTATTAGACATGCAAATAGCTGTTTCTTGTGCTAGAATGACTAACTGCTGAGGCTTTACACACATCTTGAACAACCTTATTAGTCCCTGTTGGGACTTGAACATGATGGAGATGATAAAGCTCAGAACACCGGCCACTGGTAATGTAAGCACTTAGAAAGGTTATTCATAGAAACAAGGGCTACAGCTGTAGTAACAAGCTGAACAGGAGCAGGTATGGTTTTGCCGACTGGCCAGCCGCAGTCTGCAATGAATAATTCTTAGCATGTTCCTTGCTATGGTTTTGGCTCAGACCAAAGAGCAGTCTCCCAAACAATGCCTAATTTAGGTTAGCATTGGCCAGGCGTGGCTCCAGTAGGCAATACAGATGAAGCTACTCTATTTTGGGCAGGGAGAAAAGAGAGTTCAACAGTTTGTGTGCAACTCAGGGCCAGAAAACCAGCCAAGGGTATAGATGGAGCCAAAGGCACCAGGCTTCTAAGCTCATTTAAGTGTTGGATTGGATACCTGAATGGACAAAGGAGTTCCTCAGCTCTCCTGTAGCTCTAATCATAAGTGCTAAAGTAGGGAGAAAACATGTTGATGACTGCTAACCCTATTGATGTGCAGTCTTATGGAAAAGGACGGAACATATTCCGATGGTTAATTGCTGAAAACAGATACACTTAGAGAAGATGTGAGGATGTTTATAGCCACTGGAGCAAATCATTAAGAGAAATGGTAGGTTTTTCACTTCCTAAGGTCTCCAAATTAAGACATTTATGGAAAATCTGTGTAAGTTAAAAATGAAGTATGGGACCGAGAACAAAAAATAACTGGTTGAAAATGAAGGATCTGTGGTGCATAGAGGCTAAGACTACAGGTCTGAATACTGCTATGACTAAACCTTATAAGTACATTGGTGAAAAAAAAAAATAAATTATTCTTAATTTACCCATGGGGAAAATGAGCTGCGTTGAAGTTGTGTACCTGGCATGACACAGGGCAATGGCAGGATTTAAAGCAATGTGAAGGGGTCTCTGAAATTTAGCAGCAGGTGTCCTCTTCCAAAATTCATTGCCTGTCCTACAGGAAAAGAGCAGCAGAGCATAAGCAACTTAGGGGTTAAAGGCATTTTAATTTATTCCAATAAAAAAGGGGATTTTTTCCCCTCACAGTTCCTGAAGATTATAGACTGTGTTATTCCCTTTAGCAGTGTACAGGTTCATGAATGATTAATGAAGTTTTAGGTCCAAAATCACTGAGTAGTGGTATATTGCAAGTTTTACACTGTGATTTGTTACCAGCAAATGTATCTTCTGGTGTTTCATTTGTTGGATATACTGTGCTGTGAACTGGATAATCCTTCCAATTTTTCCCCCTTCTAGAAATTACCAGTTAGATGCAAGTGAGAACAAAATTTCACTGCATAAAATGGGTATTACTGTTAAGCACCTTGTTCCTTGTTTGTATGCTTGGTAGGTGAAGAGTGGGGGGAGAGGATTTAGCTCTCATTTTCCAGCATTTTTCTTCTAGTAGTAAGGTATAATTTGCATAGCTTATCACTGCAGCTTTTTCAGCTGCTTTATTAATTGCCTTTTAAGGAAGCTAGCAATACTCATCTAAGTAGCTTTGTTTGGAAACCCTTGTCATGATTGAGTTTTGGAAGCTGAAAGAAAAGGATGAGTCACAGCAAGCTTCAGGATGTGAATGATCCCGCAGCGAAGATGAATGGAAGAGCAGAGGGGTTAATAATATTTTTTTATGAGTCTGTAACCCCTGCCTGTGAATGTGAGAAGTTAAAGAAATCACAGAATATCAGATTTGAAAGGACCTCAAGGCTCATCTGATCCAATCTGTCTTGGCAAAAGCACAGGCTAGACAAGATGGCCCAGCACCCTGTCCAGCCAAATCTTAAAAGTGTCCAGTGTTGGGAAATCCATCACTTCCCTGGGGAGTGTATTCCAAGGGCTGATTTTTCTCTTTGTGAAAAAATTTCCTCTTGTGTTCAGTTGGAATGTCCTCAGGAGTAACTTGTACCCATTATCCCTCATCTTGTCCATGTGACTCCTTGTAAAAAGGCAGTCTCCGTCTTCTCTGTAACCACTCTTCAAATACCGAAACATGGTGATAAAGTCTCCCCTAAGCCTTCTTTTCGCAAGGCTGAACAAAGCCAGTTCTCTCAGCCTTTCCTCATATGGCAGGCTTCCCAGTCCTTTGACCATCTTTGTGACCCTTCTCTGGACCCTCTCCAGCCTGTCCACAGCTTTTTTGTATAGCAAGGACCAAAAGTGAGCACAGTATTCTGGGTGTGGCCTGACAAGCACTGAGTAGAATGGGATAAAGACTTCTTCATCTCTGCTGGTGATGCCCTTGTTGATGCAACCCAACATTCTGTTGGCTTTCTTTGCTGCAGCAGCACGCTGTTCATTCATATTGAGCTTGTCTATCGGGACCTCTGGGTCCCTTTCCACAGAGCTGTTCCCCATTCAGGTAGATCCCAGTCTGTGCTGTGCTCCTGGATTATATTTTCCCAGGTGCAAGACCTTACATTTGTCTTTGTTGAACTTCATAAGGTTCCTGTTAGCCTGTTGCCCCGCGCTTCCAACCTATACAGGTCTTCTTGTAGGGTGGGTCTCACTTCCAAAGTCTCCACTTCCCAAGTCATCATCATCAAACTTCAAACAAGTGGTATCATCAAATAAAAGGTATCATCATCAAACTTCAAACAAGCGGTATCATCAAACAAATGGTATCATCTTCAGACTTCATCAGGGTACGCTTGATCTCTGCATCCAGATCACTTCTGAAGATACTAAACAGCTTTGGGCCCAATATTGATCTCTGGGGGATCCCACTTGTGACAGGTTGCCAGTTTGAAAAGGACCCATTTACCATTACACTCTGGGTACAGCCTGTCAGGCAGTTTCCCACCCACTGCACAAACCACTTGTCTAGAATGTAATGGATCAGTTTCTCTATGAGGGGGCTGTGGGAAACTGTATCAAAAGCCTTGGAGAAATCCATGTAGACAATGTCTACCACTCGCCCCACATCAACCAAGCAGGTTACTTTATCGTAGGCAATCAGGTTTGTTAAGCACAATCTGTCTTTCGTGAATCTGTGCTGGCTTTTCCCAGTCATGTGCTTCATCTGACTTGTGATAGCCCCCAGGAGGATTTGTTCCATAACTTTCCCAGGGACTGAAGTAAGACTCATGGGCCTGTGATTTCCTGGATCCTCTTTTAAGCCCTTCTTGTAGTTGAGGGTAACATTAGCCTTCTTCCAGTTTTCTGGGACATCCCCTGATCTCCACGACTTCTCAAAGATTATGGAGAGTGGCCTCACAATGATGTTAGCTGGCTCTCTTAACACCCTTGGGTGGATATTGTCAGGATACATCGATTCGTAGACATCAAGCTCCTGTAATAGTTCACATACCAACTCTTCCTTCACTGATGGTGGGTCTGTGTTTGCATCAACCTGGATTTTTGTTCCCAAAGCGTGGGGCCCAACAGTGCTGGTAAAGACAGAGGTGAGGAAAGTGTTCAGAACCTCTGCCTTTTCAGTGTTGTTGGTGACTAACTCACCTCTCCTTCCATTTCTGCCTGCTTGTTGTTTACATACCTGAAGAACCCTTTCTTGTAGTTTTTGACATCTCTGGCCGATTTCAATTTGAGCTGAGATTTTCCCTTTCTAACTGCATCTCTGCAAACCCTGGCAATGCTCTTGCTGTTCTCAATGGGTATTTGTCTGCTTTTCCATCTCTGGTATGCTTCTGCTTTGGTTTTGAGCAGGCTCAGAAGCTTGCAGTTAAGCCAAGATGGTCTCTTGCTCTGCCTACTTCCCTTACCGTTAAAGGGGATGAACTGTTTTTGTGCTTCCAGGAGACCATTACTGAAATACTTCCAGCACTTGCTAGCTCCTTTATCCTCTATGGAAGCTTCCCACAGAATCGCTCCTAATTGAGCTCTGAAGGAGCTGAAGTTTCCTCTTCTAAAATGAAATGACAGTCTTGTATTTAAGTCATTAGTGATGTGACATACGCTCCTTGAGCGGTTTTATTCAATTGCCATAGACAATGTTGCAGAAGTTCATTAAAAAGATGTTGCTTAACTCACTAATTTTAAAATTAGAAAATGTCAAAATGGTTTCCCTCCCAAGAATGTCAAAACTCTGGAGTAAATATTGGAAACACTCAAAAGAAGGTAACAACAATACCCTCCAGAGGCAGTATCAGGCAATCTGAGTATAAAGGTGAATGTGACATGCAGGTAATGAGAATATGTAAAAGAAGGGGGAAAAATCGATAAACAGACAATAAAGTTATAAATATATCAGACTGAGACTGGCCTGAGTTGCAAGTTCAAGCAGAACTGAGCAGACTTGACTTCCTGCAGATCCACAATTGTATTTCTTGGACACCTACTCTGCCTATAATGACTGTAATAGTCCGCAGAAGAATTTGTTCTTTAAACTAGTGGTCAGACTAAAAGTCTGTACCATCTACATAGAATTCTCGGTACCGACATTTTGTTCCTAACCAATAAGACGAATACTGTATCTTGACTTTCAGCAAGACAGACAGTTTTCTCTGTGATTTTTCAATGTATTAGCTGTAGACTACCACAACTGTTACTAATTTTAAGTAGCAATGACTGGAATTAAGATATAAGAGCAACTCAGATGGGATGAGATGAAAGTGTCTTCAAAGCAATGATTTTCTTTGATTAGATTAAACAAAATATATTACATTGAGTTTTGAATTATACCACTCATGCATGAAGACTATATTCTTCTGCTTCAGCTCATGTAACTGCTTGTGCCACTGTGGTTTCCTTTTTGCAGGTAGAAGAGACAAGAAGGCAGAAGAGGAGCTCATGAAAGGTGTGAGAAAGATTTGAAAAATGTATTCACTGCAAACTAAAATGATGAAGTTGACCAAGTTCAGGGGGTCATTAACAACTAAAATACAGAAGCTGTTAATTATAATTTTTAACTCAATTTATACAAAATAAGTGATTTCTGAACTAGAGATTAAATAATGTTTATACAAAGCATGTAAGGCATATCTTGACAAGAAATTAATGTCTGTTTTAAACTTATTACTTCTACAGTGTTCTTCATCTTCTTAGCCCCATTACAACCCAGTTGAAAACTACCTGGTAATCTTTTATGAAAAAAATTGAAAAAAAACCCCACAACCAAAATCCGCTTAATGAATATGAGACAATTTTCTTGTGTTTAATAGCCAAAAATGGTACGACACAAAAGACAAAATGGGAAAAGGGGAACTCAAGCACTAATCTTATAGGTGTTTTAGATAGTTTCAATGGGAAAAATAGGGTGGAGGGAAGTGAAAAGAACTAAAATTGTGATTCAGGATGTTAACATGGTACATATAAAATCAGGAGCAGGACTGAATTTTATAGGTAACTTTGGGCTTTAATGTTGCAAACTCCAGCATCTTGGTAGAGCATGTATTCCTGTGAGCAAAAGCATTGTCATCAAATACCATAAATAATAGTTTGGTTTTTTGTTTTTTTTTTTTTTTTTTTTTTTTTTTTTTTTTTTTTTTTTTTTTCAAGAATAGATACTTTCTGGGGGAAGAATCTTCCCTAAAGCCCAAGTAATGATGAATTACAAGTTTTTTAATAAAATCCTGATGTGCTTTCTAGATAATCTTTTCTTAGTAAGCGAAAAGCAATAGAAAATTTTTGACTAGTTAAGAATTAAGGTATTTTAGATTTGCAAAAATAAACTAAATTAATGCTTGTTTTGAATGTGGTAGTTTAGCTAAAACAATATGAGATGTCTTTCCTGCTTCACATTTGTGATTTGGAGATACCAAAATAGAATCCATCTTCAGCCCAGTATAGGTGAATCCTTTTCCTGAAATCTTTCAGTGTCAGGTCGATGCAGAAGTTACTACAAGCTGATCAACTGAAAGGATATGGAGCTATTCTATAAGTAGTTAGTTAGCCCTCAAGTGGCTTGGATTACGCCCTTATATATTTTAATGAAAAATATGTAGCATTTTTTATTATGAGATTTGCAAATGCTTGCTCCTCATTAAAAGAAACCAAAATCAAACTAAAACAAAACCTCAACTGGTGTCTGTCAGGAAAAGGCCATTCACAGATAATTGCTGAGAGTTATTCTGTACAGAATACCATCCTTCAAACTGTGTGATTCTTGACTGTACATCTGTTCAAAAAAAGGTCACTGTTATTTTCTTCTATTGCCGCAGTAATGGGTAAATTGTATTTTCTTACTTTTATCTCCCCCCAAAACAATCACAGTATTTTACTGAAACTTCTCCAAAAAAACTTTATACTTTGGCAAACATCAAGGATGGAGAACACCAATATAAAGATTAATAATAACCTCAAACCCCCCAAAACAAACACATGACTCAAAACCAGTGATTGTCATGGTTAGTTTTTTTTTTTTTTTTTTTTTTTTTTTTTAATACTAATTTGTATTTTAACTAGGGCCTGAGGGCATGGTAAATCCTGCCTTAAATGAGGATGAGGAATCCAAGTTCTGCTTACAATGTCGTCACATATTTTCCCACACTGTCCGTATAGATAACTACATAATCTTTGCTTTTCTGGATGGTTCACAGTTTCCCTTGATGCTTCACTACAGATACGAAAGCATATGTAGAAGTGCCCTGATTTGGAAAGACAGATAGCTTAATTTCCATGGCAATCCAGGTCCAAGAAGACAGTTGCCTAGGGAAGTCTAAACTTCTGTGGTCTTCCTCATGATCTTGAATGTGACTATAAGAACCAATATAAGAGATGTGAGGCCGGTGATGGATTACTTAAGAGCTTATTACATCACATATTTAACCAAGAAGAAAGAGATGTTTGACCTGGAGGGACTTAAATCCATATAATTCAAAAAGAGTTCTTTTTGAACCCAGAAGAGTTCTCTTAGTGCTAAGCCATTGGAGAGCCATTACATCAGCATTTTCACAAGTGAAGTATACTGGAAGTTTATGTAGTTAAGTGCACAGGATACATGCAAGTCAGGACATAAAAAGGACTTGTAGTGATTAGGATGCAATGACGGTGTTTGCAGTTACCTAATCACTATTTTGATTACTGTTCTTGCAACTGGTTTCATTTACTTTTATTCTTTTAATCCAGTAACAAACTAGTATAAAACGCACATTCTAACGCATACCCCTCTTTTCAGTGAAAATCAGGTTTATGACACCAGGTCTCTTTCAGGAAGATCATGGATCTTGCAACCTTGTATCTGAGCTGCACATTTTTTAGTGAAGAGTATGACCTAGAAATGCTAGAACATAAGGAGTAAAGTACTTTCTCAGGAAGTAGAAGCAATAAATTCAAGCCTGCTTAGACTGAGGATACCCAGAAATTACAGTTCTCTCATTCCTGGCAAGGATTGTAAACAGTAGGATACTGTAAAACAGTAACCACACTTTCTACACATCATCTTCCTTTTATTAGAGCCAACCTTACTCTACTAGGTGTTGACTCTAAGAAAAGAATCAGACAGCCTGGATGCAAAGCCTAGGTGGAGGGTGCCTGATATTTTCTCCTGATTTTTTATACACTTAGTGAAAAGAGGCAGAATTAAATTTGTATTTCCCATTTTGTTTATCAGCTTTCTCTTCCCTCTAAAATAAAATATTAAATTGCTATGCAAAATGTAAACTCTGATCTACCCTAGGAAGATTAAAAGAAGTTTATATTTTATACAACAGTTTTTCAGTTCTCGGGATTTTTCAGTTCTGTTGTTCACATCTTCAGTACTATCCTTTGTTTTAATAGTCTGGGAGTTTTTGTGTGATTTCCTGGAGGAAATGAGTTAGATACAATAGCTGGGTTTTTCATCACACCTCATTTCTGATGTGCAACATGTAAATTTTCATGGCTGAACTAACCACTTTAAATCCACTTTATGATCAGTGGAAATAAATAATGATTTCTAGGACTTGATTCATCAGGCCCACTTTGCATATCCACTCCAGAAATACTGAATTGTACCTAAAATTGACTATTTTTCTTCCTTGATTATAAAGGAAGTCCAAGGTGTCTTGGTCAGATCTTTAGTAAACATCTGTCATTGTCTGTACTGCACGAAGATATGAATATTTGGGTAGACAAATTTTTCCAGCTTACCTTTGAAATTACAAATGCTGTGCTTGGGCAAGTAGCTAACTTATTGCATTCCTAAACAATGCACATTTGTCATCCTCTTTGCACTACAATTTTAATGCAATTCCCTGTAAACTAAATTGGATGTTCACAGTTCAGCAAAAGGAATATTTTGCCTGTCTAACTATTTAAAGAAGGTCAGATTACTCTGTATTCTAACAGAATAGTCAAGGACGTGGGATCTGGCCTAATCATTCCATCTAGAATGGACATCAGAAGGTCATCTAATCCAGCCTTCTGCTCAAACCACTTCAATATTGATTTCAGACCAGGATTCTCAGGGCTTTATCCAGTCAGGTCTTCAAGACCTCTGAGGTTAGATAATCTGCAGACTCTTTGGATAACCTGTTCCACTGCTTGACTGCCCTCATGGGTAAAATTTTCTTCGTATCTCCAGACGGAATGTCTCTTGATTCAGTTTATGATGTTATTGCTCACACTTCCATCATGTACAGCTATGAAGGTCATGGCTCTATCTTCTTGATGACCTCCTCATAGATATTGGCATGCTGCTGTTAGGTCCCTTGAAAGCTATCTCTTCTCCAGAATGAACAAGCCTCATATCCTCAGCCCCTCTCATGGCGCAGTGCTCCAACCCACCAACCATATAATGATCACTGGCCTGTTAATACAGTCCAATATACTAGGATGCACTTCTGACCCATGTTTACTCTGCTGTCCAACTTTGCAGAAGAGCTACTCCCCAGCCAGTCCATCCCCAGTCTTTATCATTATGAGAGTTTCTTCCTTCCCAGGTGCAGTACTTTGCCTGAATTCTTGCTGAATTTCATGAACCCGTTCCTCCAACCTGTCTAGGTCTCTCTGAATGGCAGCTCTGTCCTCAAGCATATTGATTGCCTAATCCTCAAGTTACTATGTTTGCATTTATTATATTATCATAATCAATATTCATATATTTTAATTCATCTCTCATAAGAAAGGAAGGAAGTTAGGAAGGAAGGAAGCAAGACAGTCTAGAACTCAAAACTGAGAAAAATAGTATTTCAATCTATTGAGGTTTTGGTTAATTTTTTTCTTTGTAGTGGTATGACCATAGTCTTTCAGTGCTTAGCAATGCACTGAGTCTTACCTAAAGACATAGGGTGCTGTTTAACCTTCTGTTCTTGATTACTATCTTTTCAACAACATTTAATAAAAGACTACTAGCATCTAGTAAAGATTCCTAACATCAATTTTAGAAAAAAGCAATCCCCTGATGACCAAAAATCACATCTGAATGTCAAATTCCAGGTTTAAATTCCAAGGCTGAGGCTAGATTGACCCTGTAGATGGTAACACGACGTTTGAGTATTTGTGACTGTTTATTCAACAAAACAATTAAGCTCTTGGTACACAAAGTTCCAAATAGTCTAGATATTCTAGGCCATACAGATTTCCATGCTCATTGCAGAAGATTGTTGATGTCAAAATTTGCTCTGATGCCTCTACTGTGTAGCTGTATCATCAGCTGTACAAACTAGGGATTCAGAAAGATAACTACCAATCCTAGTATGAAAGCTCTAAGTACTATCTGTATTGAAATCTATCCTTTTCTTTCTTAAATCGATCCTTTTCTTTCTTAAGTGTTTTGTGATTCCCAGGAGAAAGAAATAGGGTAAGCGAGGCAAGAGACCAGGATGGCTGAGTTGAGACCTGCTGATCAAACTAAAGGCCAAGAAGGAAATGCACAGGCAGTGGAGACAGGGACAGGTATCCTGGGAGGAGTATAGAGATGCTGCCCATTTGTGCAGAGATGGGGTCAGGAAGGCCAAGGCTTGGCTGGACCTGAACTTGGCGAGGGATGCAAAGCATAACCAGAAGGGCTTCTATAGGTATGTCACCAGAAGAGGAAAGTCGAAGAAAATGTACCCCCTCTCATGAGCAGGGCAGGGGAGCTAGTAGTAACGGATGAGGAAAAGGCTGAAGTGCTCAGCAGCTTTTTTGCCTCGGTCTTCACTGGCAAGCTCTCACCGAACACCTGTCAAGTGA
>NW_009619085.1:3160-29900 GCF_000690535.1 Cariama cristata | reverse complement strand
ACTACAGAATAAATTCAGAGAGGGTGCAGATGCTGTAATATATATTTCCACTGTTGTGGTGGAACTTGCTCACACAGCCTTCTGGGAATCCTTTATTAAAACTCTTTCAATAGATTGAAGCAATTAATTTCCATGCATCTGGTAAAACTCTACATTTGTTCCAGGCCAGGTATGATCTGTGATTCATGAATGTACTTTTGAAGAGCAATTTTTTTTTCTTTGGGACTGAATCAGTTTGCCTCAAACAATAGAAATACACATTTAGGAATTCCAACAGTTAAATGCATGCATTAGCTATTATAACATAGCTCTGTCTTTAAGTAATAATTGAAGTTGTGCTGCACAGCCAAATATTGTTAATGTATTCTCATT
The DNA here is from genome assembly GCF_000690535.1 of Cariama cristata. Lineage (NCBI taxonomy): Eukaryota > Metazoa > Chordata > Aves > Cariamiformes > Cariamidae > Cariama > Cariama cristata. Next base: position 29,528 of record NW_009619085.1, on the reverse strand, counting down.
AGCCACATAGCTGTAGTGGATTTTGTTTCAATGGTAGCTGACGATGAAAATGTGCTGTGTTTGCGGGCAAAAAATGTTGACAGATGTAGGATCTATGGAAGAATACAAATATGCATCGGTCAAATTTAGATTCACAGGCTTGAATATTATACAAAACAAAACCCATGCTAAGGAATTAAAATGAGATTGAAAGAAATTCTAAAGTCAGAGTGAGATTACCAAATGAGTTTTTACTCACACCAGTTTTCTTTGCGGTATGCACAGAAAAAAATAACTGGAAAATTTGAAAAAGAGATTTTTTTCCAAAATAGTATTTAAAGGTTTCTTTTAGTGAGATGCAGCAGTATGGAAACTATTCATGGGCGAAGAATTAAATAAAGAGAAAAAGCAAGAGCAAAACAATTTGCTTTTTGATAAGGTATGAACAAAACAAAGGCATTTTCCATCTTTCACTGTATTGAACTCTGATTATTTCCATGAGATCACCTGTTTATGAAACCAAAAATCAGCAGATGTGGGAGAAGCCAGGAAGATTTTCCACTGCAGTACCAGATGCCTGACCTGGATATAGACACTCTGTAGCATCGATTTCTTGAAGATGATCCCCAAATTAGGGTTGGAGAACCTAAAAGTTTTAAGTAGGGATTTTACTGAATGTAAGTTCATGGACGTCTTATGTAAGTTTGCTGTATATGTGTACTGCATGGAGAAAACTGCTTTATTATTAACTGACACAGTATTAGCTGACACATCTATTTCAAGCTCATTTATTGCCAATGCCACAGAAGAAGAATTGGGAAGAATGAAAATCTTTGGGAAGAATGAAACATAAAGAAGATTTAAGGGTGCAATGTATGGTACTATGGATGGAAGAAACAGCTGTTTAATACTTGCTTGTAAGATTTTCTTTGTTGACATGCAGGCTGGTGGGAGGGGGTGTTCAGGGAAAGAAGGTGAAGATTTCCTGAGCGGTATCAAGCTAACATTAGTGAAAATTCTTGTGAAACATCAAAGTATCAGAACAAGAAAAGAGGCAACTGAAGTTGCGTCAAGAAACAGAGCTTCACCATTGTCTTACACAATCCTGTATGTGTGTATATAGAAAGAAAATATGTAAAGAAAACAATAAAAGACAAAATAATCAGAGATAACCTCGGAAATGGTCGGAGGAGTAGAACAATTGTACGTGCATGGATGTTCTACAAGCTGCCCTCTAGTCCTTCTTCTGGTGGAGGCAAGATGCCATCCTATCCAATTTGTCATTGTTATTTTGTCTCGGTGTTTCTTGTACTTGCCTTCAGGTTGTGCTTGCTGAGGCCTGTATCTGAAAACATATGAACCATTTTGTCTGGGCCCTGATAATGGTTCTTGGGCCATCCTGGCATGTTACGGAAGGGCACGATGGTGCATGTCCTCATGCAGAAGTGTCTCACTCCAAGCTGAGCACTGACAGTCCAGTTTCTCTCAGAAACACAGTTCAGGAGGGATTTAAGCTGTCCTGGGATAGAGAAGCTGTTGCTTAATATGGGCAGCACAGGACATGTGGTCTTCTCCTACCTTAGCAATGCCTTATGTATTTGACTCCCACCACTTGTGCTGTGACAGAGCCAGCTGTTCAGGCCATGTTGAAGGCCAAGAGTCATCTTCTCCAGAAAGCCAACTGACAAAGAGGCAAACATCTAATTGTATCATGATAACTGAACAATCAGCTTCTTCAGCAATCACACAGCAGAATGATGCTCAATATGGGACACCCATAATCTGCCACCTGCTTCTGTAATGGGGTATCTGCAAGAATACATAGCCTCCATCTTCAGTATTTTGGGAGAGGTCAGGATGTATGTACTAAAGCTTTTGGAAATGCATATGCTCATCAAAGGCAAAACTGGCAGAGGATAGGGAGATCTCATGCAATAGATCGTACATAGCAACCATTTCCATCTCTCCCCAGCTGGCGTGAGAAGTGCAGTACTGGTCCTACCTTGGCATTCTCGGCAGTAGCACAGCAGGTTGCCCAGCAGAGGAATGCGAGAGGGACAGAGAAGGAAGCACACCAAAAAGACTTCAAGAATCGTGATTAGCTGACTAGTTACCTGAACCAACCAGGTTTCTTCTTTTTTTTTCTGTTGCCACATCCTGCTCTTCTTTCTCTTCTCTTTTTCTTGAAAAGCCAGTCCACAACCGGCTATGTTCCCACACTATCACACTTGACCTTTGGTCTCTTCTAGATCCCATGGAATGCTGTGTGGCTCTACATCATATTTTCTATTTTATGTTCTTTTCCCCAACTCTCAGTCATATTTACTATTTTACATTGTTTTCCCAGTTCAAAGCATATGAAATTTCAGTTGGCTGTGGTACATCTCACCACAGTGGTATTTTTCTAGAGCAAAAATAAGTAAATGGGATGTGGCATGAGAACGTGAGGGAAAGTTGAAATGGGTAGAGACTGCTGGGATAGTGCTGAAGGAATGTGTTTTATGAAAGGAACCAAATCTGATGCAATTTCATGAAATTTCCATAAAAAGGTCTGAATTCTTCAGGGTCCTGCCTGAAGGTAGGTGAGTTCAGAAGGTCTCAGAATTAGAGAACTGATTGTTCGCTGTATTCAGCACAGATACGGATCTTAGAAAAGATCTGCGCAGATGTAACACAGTGCCTTCATCAAAGTCAATTGCTCAAGGTTGTCTGATGCACTGACGGTTCTGAAAGCCAGTATGTTTGCAATTGCTAGGTCAACAGGTAGAAGCAAGTCTCTCAGCCCTCAGGAGAGGTGAAGTACTGTGTTTGTCTTTCTTTCAGCTTTGCCTTTTACCTGGATTATTCTCTTCCAGCCAGTTGTCCGAGTGTCTGGACAAATGGTTTTCAAGTAATGCATTCTCTATCTTTCTCTCTCTCTGTCTATATGTCTATATGTCTATATATATGTATCTGTGTCTATATCTATCTATAAATTTTTTTTGGTTTTGTCCTTTGTCACCGTGGATCACATGCTGTTAGCACAGGTGCAGGAGTCACTTCTGTGTTTCTTCAAAGTCTGCAAAGACCAATTTTATTAGTGGCCAATCTGCTTTTCCTGGCTGTGTTGACCTGGCTCCCTCTTAGGTGCTGAATGTTGGAGTAATCTCATGCGATGCAGAATACAGAGGTCCTTCTGTCCAGGAGTTCATGTGGTTTTTAATTGGTCCACAGTTTCTGGTACCAAAATGAATGAGCACTGCACTTTTCACATAGTCTGTAAAATCCTGGCACTATTTTGAATAATGACTATTTATACATGTGTGTATCACGAGCAGCATTTTTACCTCAGTATTTTCAGTGTACTTTTATACTTAGGATTCACTTGGCATTTTATAATATTGCCATGCTAACTGGTAGAGGACTGTATTCTCATTCATACAGAGAAAATACAATTGCAATTTTTGAGGCAAGGTCTTTTGAGCTTAACTTTAATAACATTCTGTTATTTCCCTCCCCCTTAAACTCTGAAGCATAAATATCAGAGTTAAGCCTTACACTTATTATTGTCCTTCTTGCTTAATATTAAGCTTCCTCTCTCCACCATTCATACATCCCACCTCCCAATAATATATTCTTTCTTTTAGTAGGAAGATTACAATCATGTGCCTTAAAGAACTTTGTTACTGTATAATTTGGGTGAAAAGAAATGAAAACATTCTGTAAGAAGTTGTCCATTTTTGAGAAGTTGTGGGCAGGGCTCAGACTAGTCAGCAAAATTTAATTCCTAATTGAGTTAAAAATTATTATAAAATATTCACTAGTAAATGTGTACTATTGATGCTGAGGTCTTTGCCACTTTTTAAACAAATTTACAAGTCAGTACCTATTATTTCTACAGACAATCTAAAAAATAGTAATGTGAAAAGGCTAAAAAAAACTTGACAGTGCATATGCTTTCATTAGATAAGCAAATTTATTTTGTATAAAAAGGGAATCCTTGGATTTCTTAAGCTTGTAATTGTGATCAAAATACACAGGCCTGGTTTATCTGAGATAAACAGGAAATCAACTCATTGTGAGGCCTTGTACAAGGGCAAGGAGATTTTATTTTTTCCAGACAATTCATTCAGACTCTCATGGTCATTCCCACATAGATTTCAGTCACTCTCAGCCCCACCAACAAGCACAAAGACACATGTCCGAGTGCTCTGCCCAGGGTCACTTGTGTGGGACAGGGAAAAGGGACACGAGCAGTTGAGTCTTAATCATGTCACCGTGTTCTTTTCTGGCAGAGATAAACTAATTTTTTTTCCTCTTCAAGACCTCCCATTTCTTTCCTTTCCTCATGTCAAATTCTGAGCTGCACTTGCAGCTCAGAAGGCCAACCGCATCCTGGGCTGCATCAGGAGAAGTGTGGCCAGCAGGTCGAGGGAGGTAATTCTGCCCCTCTACTCCACTCCGGTGAGACCCCGCCTGGAGTATTGCATCCAGCTCTGGAGCCCTCAGCACAGGAAAGACATGGACCTGTTGGAGAAGGTCCAGAGGAGGGCAACGAAAATGATCCGAGGGCTGGAGCACCTCTCCTATGAAGACAGGCTGAGAGAGTTGGGGTTGTTCAGCCTGGAGAAGAGAAGGCTTCGAGGTGACCTCATTGCAGCCTTCCAGTACCTGAAGGGGGCCTATATGAGAGATGGGGACAGACTTTTTAGCAGGGTCTGCTGTGACAGGACAAGGGGTAATGGTTTTAAACTAAAAGAGGGTAGATTTAGACTTGACATAAGGAAAAAATGTTTTACAATGAGGGTGGTGAAGCACTGGAACAGGTTGCCCAGAGAGGTGGTGGAAGCCCCATCCCTGGAGGCATTCAAGGTCAGGCTGGATGGGGCTCTGAGCAACCTTATCTAGTTGGAGATGTCCCTGCTCACCGCAGGGGGGGTTGGACTAGATGACCTCGAAAGGTCTCTTCCAGACAAAATGATTCTATGATTCCATGATTCCATGATCTCAGTTAGCCCTCTGTGTCTCGTCCCGGTTACTACTCCTCAGCATCCCAAGCACACACTTTATTCTATTTAAAATGCCATGATGTGATTCTTCTGCCTCAGAATCTCCCTTTCTTCAGTCTGCCTAAAATACAACAAAGTTTTTGTCAGTGTTTCCTCATTTTGGGTCTCCTCACAGCTATACTCAGTCTTCCAGCTGGGATAAGAGGAAGAGGAATAGCACACACATGGTGGTGTCACCTTATTGCCACCTTCCTGTCATCAGCATGCAGGTCTTCTGCTGAGAAGTCATCTGTGAAGTGTCTTTATGAGATCATAGACCTGCTGGTCTTGATGTGAATAATGACAGGTTCCTGCGTTTTAACTAGTCTATTGCTTTCAATCTTGTCCTTGGTTATTAATACATGCTGTTATTTTGACTTTTGTTCTATATTGAGTCCTTTGGTGCTTTCTCATACAGATATTTCCATTAGTTCATCATTCAGACCAATCAATACTTCTGTTAAAATTTCTGCAAGTGAGTGCTTTGGATCATTCTCTCTAGTTCTGAGCTTTATTGTCTTTTCTTGCAGTATTCATTTTCCCTGTTCCCAATTTCTCTAAAACTCCTTATATTACTATATATCTAGTTTTTACAGCAGCTCACCCAACTGCATGGTTTCAGGCAGTCTCTTCATTCCGGTAATCGATAAATTCCCCCACTTCTATCTAACCATTTCACCTGATGTCTTGGAAATTTTCACCTGGGCAAAACTGCAAAAAGCTGAAGTTAGCACAACTTACCTGGAAAGCCCCTTCTCTTGTCTTTCAGAGGCTTTCTTAGCCTGCTGCGTCTATGCTGTATCCAGTGCTTTTCCCTCTTCAGCACCTTCAAGATCTCCCATTTTTTTCCTCTCCTCATGTCAAATATCTTAGTTAGCTCTCTGTGTCTCATCCCAGTTACTATTCCTCAACATCCCAAACACACACTTTAGTCTATTTAAAATGCAGCTCTTCTTCAATACATTTACCTTAAACACCTTTACCCTGCACACTGATTTGATCATAACAGAAAGGGAGACAGTTGCCAGTTTGACATGAATATAAAACAAAGAAATTATTTTTGTTACCCCTTTTCTTGTCACCCACTGATTTGCTAGGAGACAGTAAGAAATGCAGGGCAAGAACTCCCTGATTTTTATTTGTCTTAACGTAAATCATATAGTTAATACCAGTGAGCACATAATGGTTATATCTTTTTGGATGAATCTCCATTTTATTGAGATTATAATGTCTTTGCAACATGACACATCTTTCTGGGAGTAGAATGATGGTTCCCTGATTCCCTCTATTGCAATGCAAACACAACCTTTATTTTTAGTGAAGATTTCTCCATTTTTAAGGAGGTGTTTCAGAGCTCAAATTATTAGTCATAATTTCATTATGAAATTATTAAATATGAATATTATGCAATATTATGAGATTATGAAATATCTATCATGTTTTGACTCAGAATACATTTATGTCACTGATCCTACACATCTTTCTATGAAATTATTTCCTGGTAATCTTCATAACAAATGCATCTCTGAAATCATGTATTTAGAGTCTTAATACATGGGTGCTAGAAAACAGTACGGAAAAAAAAGAGAGTGGTGTCACCATATTATAGTAAAACCACCTATAATGTCTTGGAGAATTCCAGCTGTAGTTGGAAGTGCCATTGGTATTTATACCATTTTTGACTCATCTTTTCCTTTAAGCTCCCCAATCCAAGTAAACATAGTAAGCGTCTTGCAGTGTAGGTGATTAAACATAAAGAGATCAGGTAATCTCTTCTATTTAATGGATAAAATAGCGTTTAACTCTGCCTTTAGCATTTCAAAGCAGTTACCATCTTGCTTTTTATAGGTGTTTAATAAAATGCTGAAGCAAAAAATAACAGTGAGGGTTGCCAAAGCAATTATATTTTCTGCAAACTAATAAAACCACTGAGAAATAGAATACATTAATAACTGGATCATTAATTACTTTAAATTTTCTTAAGATGTTTAATAGAACAACATTTTTCCACAATGTCACTGTTTGGCAGATGTTCCTGTGAGTTCAAAATAACTGTTGATTCAGTGCTCATGTGATATTGCTTACTGGGGCTTCCTTGTTCTGGATCATTAGACAGGAACAAGAACAGTTTATTTTGTTGTACAGGATTGTGTCACCACATGGTGTGATAATCATATGTCTTATCCAGTAGTTATTTTAATATGGATCATAATGTAAACAATGGCCCATGTTTTGTGCAATGTTCTGGGTTTATATTCGCAATTAGGGTTCTGCAACGAAATTCCAATTCAATATTTTGAAAAGACTCCTACTATGAATGATTTATTCACATATCCCAGCAAACAGTCTGCCAGTGTAAAGTGGCATGCCTCCATGTCCACGTCAGTTGTGGGTCTTGTCATTTCAATGCAGGCATGTCAAAAAGATTGTGGATAAAATGAAAGTGGAGAAGATGAAGAAGGGGAAGCTAAAATAATTAAAAATCTTAAAGGACTTTGATAATCTCTACCATTGCTACTTCACACATTCCACCAGTAGCTCTATATGCAGTTCCACTCGACTGCACAAAAAAATTATTCAAATAACTCAAAATAAGGGAAGTAAATTAGAAACTTTCATTGAAACCACATTGAGTTACACCAGCTGTGTCTATGTCCTTTTCAGCTTAATTTATATGCAAAACATTGGAAAGGCATAAAGTCACAGAACTACAAAGCAAATGAAGATTCTGTTATATTACCAAGGAAAGCTGGATGCAGTATTTTTGATGAATACAACTCTTTGTTGAAAAACTGTTGCTTCAGCAAAACAGAAATAGTTATTGGAGATGTATGAATTCTGCAAAGATTTTAATGAGAAAGTATTTTGATAGAGGGTGAAAAACAAAGTAGTTAGATGGAGTGTGGTACTTCTATTTGTGGCAGGAAAAAGTTGAATATGTATGTAACTGGATGACTAGACAAAGAAATGACAAATGAAATTCAACGTAGACAAATGTAGAACAATGTACATGGGAAAAAAACAATCCTATCATTGCATAAAATGATAGGCTCTGAAGTGGTCATTACTGCTGCAGAGAAAAACCCTGGGGTTATGACAGATAGTAGAAAACATCATCTCAGTAGCAGTCAAAAAGCAGATGAAATGCTAGGAAACATTAAGAAGGAAATAAAAAAAGAAGAAAAAAACATCATCTTGCTGCTGTACAAACCCATGTTTTTTCCACTGCTGACACACTGAGGAGGGGAGTTTGGTCCCTCTGTCTTTTAAAGGATACGTTGCAATTGGAAAAGGTTGAGAGAAGGAGAGTGAGAATAATTAAAGGATGGAGAGTGCCAGTACAGCTTGGCAGAGGTCTGCAGACCTGTGAGTGGCATGGGATGGGTAAAAGACTGCTGCCTCTTCTAGTGTGAGAATAAAGCATCGTGAATTGCAACTGGTGGTAGCCAGATTTAAAGCAACTGTAAGGAGCTAGTTCTTTGTGAAATGGGTAGTAGACCTGTAAAACTCCTTGCCAGAGGATGCAGACCTTTATGGCTGTGCATCAGGTGGTCTTTGCACAGTTAAATGCGCATCTAGCCGTCTTATGAACAGTTACAGTGACTGTCCAGATTACTGCAAATCCTGCCATTTGGCTTTTGTTGGATCAAGTCCTTTATTTTGCAGACCTCAATTTCCATTTATGATTGATTATCTATTCCAGTTCTTTTGGGTATCACAACAGAATAATTTGTCTTTGCTCATATTGATACTTTATGTTTTCACAGTAAGGTGTCACTCGGACTACTTGTATTTTCAAGTCTGAGTTGTTTGTAACTATGGTGATAGCTTTAGAGCAGAGTCACGAGTTCAAGATGGCTGGTTTCTGTTTGCAGTTTAATCACTGAGCTAAGGCAGGTAAATTACTGTCTTATTTTCACTTACAGTTTGCCTGTTTGTAGACAGGTGTAAGAATAATCCTCAAAGTGGAAGAACAGAGCTATGCTGCACCCTCAGGTTTCTTCCTGTTCTGCTACGGTACACTCACTGCTCCTAGGGCAAGAGGATTTTATTTAAAGCGCATGCAGAAACTATGTGGAAAACGCTGATCCTGTAATGTGGAGGAGCTGTGAGGCCAGTTGGAGCCGTGAGATGCTGTGACCCTCTGCCTGAGGAAGGCGATACGTCCCCTGAGCTGGGCATCTGGCATCCCTGAGCAGTGATGGGGGTCACACAGCTCTATTGGACTCCCTGCCTGCAGGTCCCAGGACCCCACGTCTGCTGGATACCCCTGATGGGCAGTACCCTCCTGTGGTGAAAGGCTGTGGGTCCTGGGTGGTTGCTTTAGTTTCATGGAGTTGGGTGTCTCTCCAGCTATCACAACGCCAGTCTTGCTCCCATGAAAGAGAGCCATTTCCAGGGCCTGCTGGGCTTTAACCCATTTTCCTCCTCCATGAAACAGCACTGAAATAGTTGCCTCTCACACATTATAGGAGCTGTAATGAGCCTCCCACATAAAACTTAAAACTCTGCTGTAATAATTCGACATATGAAAGGTGGCTTTGATCCAATGATCCAAAATAGAATGAGATGAATGGGAAGCCTTTTTATGATTATCAGAGCCCCAGGGACACAACTGACACCTTTCTGTTTTCCTTTCTTTCTTTTTCTGCCTTTGTCAGTAAGCTATAAATCCCTTGCTGAGCTGTAAAAAAATCAGCAAAGACTGAAATGAAACAGGTACTGCAATTTAAAGAATGCCCTCAGTTTCAACAGCCAATCCATTACAAATTCCGTGGATTTTTTTTTACTCTGTTCTTGGGAAACCACACAAAAAATCTGCCACAAACTTAAAAAGTAAATGTTCGCTGATTGTTAGAATTTCTTTAAGCTAATGATCTTCCTGGCTAATTGGGTTTGATAGCTTGCTGACCTTGGGTCTGAAAGGGCAAATAGAGGTGAGTCAATAAGACAGTCAATATTTAAAGGACAAGACCCTGAGAGAAGTTTTGCTCTGAACACAACAGTAGTAGGATGCACTGTATGCAGGGCTTCCAGTTGAAGATGTATTGAAATAACAGTCCAATACATAGCTGTTTTCTGCATCCTGAACCCCCTAGATGATCACACTGAACTGTTTGAAGGACCATTTTTTGCTAGTGTGTCCCAGGTCTTAGAAGGAGGTATGAATTTTGTTCTAAGAGAGCATCCAACATGTCATAAACTTTGCTTTCTTTTCCAGGTTTGTAATAAGTATAAAATTGTTCCTGGGTTTCTTTTTTTTTTTCTCCTATGCTGAAAATTCCTGTACAATCTACATTGACTGTCCAAAGCTCCATGTGACTTGCCAGATATTTGTGATACTGGGAGATACTGATCACACACTTATTATCACAGCCAATACGTCTCAGGCTTCGAAACAGATTGGTGAAAAGCATAATAGAGAAATCAAACCTTAAATCTTCTGGAATTTCTTTAGAAAGATGGATCCTTGCATGGATGTTGAAATGGTAGCTAAGTCTGAATTACGCTGTTCACAACTCCAACTCCAACCCAACATTTCCCAAATAAGTATGTTTCTTCAATTATTTAAACAAAACACCTCAGGAGTCCTATGATATACCAAGCAGTATCTCAGCTGTGAGCAAAAGATTCAGAATTACTTATCAGTGGTGACAAAGGAGTCTGAAAGACTTACAATTGATGAGTTTGAAAATGTTTGGTAAGCACAGGAAAGTTACATGTACTGTAGTCTTTAAGCATTTTGATTTTGATTTGGATTATTATAATTCTTCATATGACTGCAGTTTAGTGATGTTCAATGCTAGTGATCTGCTGAAGGGGCCTCTTAAGAGGCTTGTTATAATCCTTCTACCATATCGAAGATGAAGACAGAGTGATGGCCCTGCTTCTGATCTGTAGAAAGTCCTGCAGCTCATCTCTAGGCTACTACTTAATCACATTACTAAGACACACATATTACTGAGGAGCGAATGTTTTGCCTGTGAAATGAGTCAGACTGAACTGTAACTCGGAGTCTCCAGACAAATTCTCAGCAGAAACAACTATGAGCGATCCTTTACAAGGTCTCTTCCTCTGGGGAGAGGGAGAGTCTAGTGCATCAAAATGGAGATCAAAGTGGAGACAATCCTGTAGGTCACTCTAAAAGCGACAAATGAGGAAAACAAAGCAAGAGATAAGTCTGGAGCCGGTGCATTTTCACCTTAGATGTCTTCACACAAACCAACCTTGTTCTTTTGTAAGCAACACTGAAGTGACTCATTAAAAAGCCCATGGGGCAAGGCACACAGCATAGTCCCCGTGGTCTTTGTGCTATGTCTCTGATGCAACGAATCTTGAAATAATTTGTGCACAAATCTCAAAGTAACATTGACTGATTAAAGAATGGGAACAAACACTAATGTGTCTTTCCCTTTGCGTACACGCTGTCAGCTAGAAGAGTCTATTGATTAAGGTAATGTCAAGAAGAAATAGGAAGTAGACCTCAATCTCCCTTTCCTTGGATATGTGACTTAACTAGTGAGCTCTCTGCAGAAATTTGCAGTAGAGGCTGAGGAGAGAAGGTAGCAACAGCAGGATTTTGAAAGAAAATTATTGCCACAGTGTAACATATCGATGGATTTATCATAGTAGTTTTCAATGTACACTTACTGAATGGAAATGATTACTAGGCACTGGTAGGGGAACAACCAATTTCTAGACCCTGAGTGATTCTGGACATAATCTGCAAAAACTCTTGGAGTGTGAGGCATGAGCAGGGAAAAGCTCATTGCTGAGCAACTCCCACTCGGAAAGCAATGATGCTTCCAAGACTAGGTAGCAGCTAAACAGGGACTTGACAACTGCAATTTTGAATGTAGGGAGCCTGAATTCTGCATAAGTTCTGGCTTCTATTATTTTCAAATGAAATTTATGTCAAATGATGGCTATTCACATTCTCAGAGAACCCCTACTGTTAGATGGCTACTTTCCTGGACAGTACTGGTGAATCAAAACTCTTTAAAATTAGAAGAATGACTGCTTAAAAATTCCTAGTCTGAACTTCAGCTAAACCTGCATTTGCTGCGCATCTGGCATCAGAAGCCTGTGACGTATATACCCATAGTTTATCCTATCTATGCCATGGATTACTATCCCAATTATTGTCTATAAATGGATTTCTTTGACTTTACCAATTTATTTATTAGAACACAAAATAAAAATTGTCAGCAAAAGCTAATTTCAAATAACTCTTTTTTTTTTTTTGTGATTCCACCTTTCCTGCAAATCTGAGAGAATTTTTAGGGTTAAAAGGAAAGATTTTTACAACTTTACTGCTGTGAAGCACACAGCTCATAAAGCTTAGCATAAGCAAAGGAAGGACCTTTTTTATTAGAGATCTTTGTTAAAATATTGGCAGCACATCCCCAGACAGCATGCATCTTTCCTTGATCTTTGCAGTATATTTGTACAAACAATGCTTATTATTGTAACACAGATTTGTAAGCCAATTTTTTTTCTATATTTAACTATAAAGTGTTCCTTACAGGGAAGATCAGTTTAACAAGTTAAAATACGCTATTTCTAAGCACTTTGTTACTGAGGAGAGAAGGTCTTGTAGACCTTGGCCAACTGTTAGTACTGTTTCTATATACAATTGTCTAAAATACTCATCCTGACTGTTTAAAAGACTCACAGGCAATGTGTTCTGCCACCAAAGGATCTATTTATTAATTGAAATTTTATTGGGAGAATTCAATCCTAAAGGACGAATCATTGTGGCTGAGAAGACGGCATTGTGACAGACAGATAAAAGGGAACCAGTATATATGGTTTCATCAGAGAAAAGAAAGAAAGTCTGATTGCTTTGCTTATTGGAACAGTAACAATTTATTTAGGAGTATTATTACTGGAATAGCAGTCCGATTTATTTCAGGCTGACTGGAGTTGTTTCAAAGATTCAGAATTTCTTTTCTTCATCACTTTTACATAGCTTCAGTTCACAGGCGGACAGCTGCTCTTGCTTCGTGCTTATTCCAGATGCTGCCTCACTTTCTTGTTTTGCTGGGATAGCTTTCATAAGACTTTCTCATTGAAGCATCAGCTTTTTCATCCAACAAATGGAATATCCCGGTATGTTTTCTGATAACTATAAAAGACAAAAATTTCCCACTGATGCATTTGCAGACACAGTCCCTGAGACAGTTTTTCTACCTAATGGAACAGCTAAGGTCATGATTACAGCAGAGCTGAAAGGTCAACCTGGTATTTCCATAATGATACAGTTGTATTGCTTACAAGAAAGAGCCAGTTTTAATGAACTAGTACATATGGAGACAAAATAAGCATACTTTGTAAGCAATGGAGAGGTTAAATACTGCTGCCCAACCTGCCTTTCTGTATGTTCTTTCTGTCATTGTTTGCTTGACTAATGATACTGTCATAGAGTAAGTTAGAAAAGAAAATCCTTTTTCCAATTACAGTTCTGTAAATAAATCAAGGAAATGTTTTTCAGATGTACGTTTAATATCAAAACCAGCAAAAAATGTGCACACAACCAAAACTCCCACTGAGTTGGGCAAATATTTTTAAGGTGCCAGAAGAGAATGGGCACTGTTTTTTGGGGGGTTGAGTTTTCTTTGTTGTTCTTGTTTAAGCAATAGTCATCTTTCCAGTAGGATGTACATTCTTTCTTAATACTTTTTGCTCTTCCAAAAACATTTATCCTGTACAGTGGCTATCCTTTAAATACCTATTGATCTCAGAGCCTCTCCTGATGCACTTTCATAGGTTTCCAGAGAGCAATCCGATCTTCTTCTCTTTTGGTGAGAATTAAGTCCATCCCTTTTATCACTTTAAATGCTGTGGGGAAATCCACATCTTCAATTTCCCTTATACACTCTGTCAGCTTTCTGGGGCAAACCATATATTGTCTCCTTTGCAATTTGCTTGCAGTACCGCTGTCAAAGTGATAGCTGACATGCAAACAAAGAAGTTTGCTACCCCTCTAGCAAAAAATATTTTCTATCTAGATAAAATAGAATTAGAAAGAAGAATGTAATTAAAAAAAAAAAAAATCTTAAATTTCCAACTTCTTCCCTTTTCTTCCGTACTATATTTAGCTGTTGTTGTCCTCAAGAGGATATATCAATGTGTAGAGGATCCTGGTTGCAAAGATTAATCTAGCTGAGAGATCATCACTGATTGGTCATCCCTGATGGCGAAGGCAAAGAGGAACAGGAGAAAGAAGGTGTTAACATCATGCATAAGAGTGAAAACAAAGGCAAATGACTTGAACTGTGAGTGGCAGATCAGAGCAACAGAATTCAGAGGCAAGTAAGAAAAGATCAGACCAAAGGTCAAGAATGTTGACTCTGTGTATCTGTATGTTTGTGTGTATGTATAGATAGATAGACAGGTAGATATGTTTTGAATGAACTGTGAGGAGTATGAATGTTGAAAGAGCCAAAGAGTAGTAGGGAGCAGTCAGGAAAGTGGCAGAAGTTAAGTGCTTGACAGAGCATTTACTAAAGGGACAGGAGGAAGAAGTCAGGTGTGAAAGCCAGTTTACCTAAAAGCACTGCTTGGTGGTTTGTTTTTTTCCCCCTTCTTTTATCTCCCTGCCTTTAAATGATCTGTCTGACTTTCCTTTCTGAAACCATGTATCTGTTTGCCTTACATTAATATCCATGTCTTGTTCTTCTGTATTATGCGACCTTTGAAGTGCCTAAGTATTTTTGTTGCTCCTAGAAAGACTTGGCACCAAGATATCTTGATATTAGATGCCCTTGAGAAACTGCCAGTTCCCTTATTTACCACTTTGTTTCTGACAAAATATCATGGTGGTAATGCTGAAGCTCCAGTTCTTGTATTTTGCTTCTTCCTTTTTTCTAGTTCTTTGCTTTTTTTTCTCAGTTAAATATAAAGGTATTTGTTTCTGTCCTAGAATCAGATCACTCCTGTTTTTTACCAGATGAATCCCATGTCCATGGCCGTTATGCACCATGTTAATCCTGTTGTACACCTCCTGAGCTGTCCTTTCTCTTTCTGCCTTTTGAAGTAACTGCCTCACTTTGCTCGTAATACAATGAACATCATACATAAAATGTTGTCTTGGCTCCTCGTGATAAAGAGAAGCAGACGTGCCTCTGCCCTGGCAACAGGCTTCCTGTGGTGGTGCCGACAGCTTGTTTTCTCCCAGTGAAGGGAACTGCAGGGTGCAGAGGATCTGTACGGCACTAGAGAAGTAAACTTAGGATGAGAAAAAAATCTACACCTGTGACAAAGGGCATCAGGAGACATAAGGAAGCAGATAAGCATGCAGCCATTCAAAACATTCAGATCAAACGTGCTCCCATCCGTTAAAGCAGGCACGTTACCACATGACATGGGTATGAGAACAGCATCTTCACACAGTGGTGCTCAACAGGGGTCCTAATCCAAAAGCTGGGGAGCTGCAAGTCAATGTGTTCGTAGAGGGTTACTTTTATAAACACCCACACCAGCAGCTGTGCATGGCAAATCATCAAAGGAATGTCTGCTTTCCTTTTACTCTTGCCATCATGATTTATGAAGAAGACACTCTCCCCCAGGAGACTGAAGCAGTGTTTGCTACCAGACACCTTACTCACATAGAAGGAGGCAATGGGAGAGCTTAGAAAATCACGGGTTTTCTTATGTGCTGCGCAGGTGCTTTCAGCTCTGTCAGCTCTGGGGTTTTTGCTGTTTTTTTTTTTTTTTTTTTTTTTTTTTTTTTTTTTTTTTTTTTTTTTTTTTATTTTTTTTTTATTATTCTTCCAGGACTAAGAATTGGTGACTTTGTAAGCTCAGAGATCAGTAGTCTGTTGAACATTGGAGACATTTTTACCGGACTGAAAACTACCAAAATTTGAAAGGCTTACAAGAAATTAAAAAATATGGTTCTGGTGTCACCTGTTTCCTCTGTATGAATACATAGAAACCAAACATTTGTCAGACATAGTTACTTGAGAAGATAGCCAACAATCAAGGCAGAACTCAGAAGCTGTGAAATAAAGACAGAAGATCTGCCTGAAATAAGTATCTATCTTTACTATACTATTTCTTCGATGAGAAATGCTTGGAATGTCAGTCCCAAGTTCTGTATTTTTTCCCAGAGGAGTTAACATTTCTTTTCTAGGTAAAGAATGCAGAAAACACTCTTAATACCCTTTGAAGCCTGTATATGCAACAAGAAACTGCAGTACTTCATGCTCCATAAACTTTACTGCTTTCGTCCAATTTCAGATCAAATGAAGTCAGAGCTACATTTAAAAGACTCCAAATATGATTAACAATCACTGTTGCTCATACATCATTCATGCAGCGGTCATTACATGTGCCAATTACAGACGTTGATACATGGTTTCATATGTTCTTCTCAATTGGCAATTTTAAATTACGACCCTTAATTTTGCATTATAGAAGGTAAAATGAAAAAAAAATAAATCTCTGTCTCTATCTGTAATCTATGAGTTTTTCCAACAGAGGTCATCCTAAAATCTGCTTTAGTCTACTGAGAATGGCACCAATGGAGTTTCAAATACAAATTATGTTATATATCCCAGGACTTAATAGATAAATTAATTGACTGTCAGTTGAGATGCTCAGCTTAACAGTCTGAAGATGGCTAGGTCATTCAAAATAGCACTAGGATTTGATTTATCATAAAGACAGATGCGAGGTATTTTACTTAGCATTTTCATTAGTTGTGATAAAAAATTTTCATTAATAAAAATACATGCAAAGCTATATATTTGCATATAGGAATTACTTTATAATAACATTTAGTCTTATATTAGTACGTTTTTGCATACAATACTGCTATGTAACTGAGGATCACTTTTTGTTTATTCTGATGGCAATAGAAGTGCCAGAATTGATAGAGGAGAATGGATACTGAAAACTATAATCTTCAACCTTGTTTTTTAAAGACAAAAGTCCTCATGATGCCCCTCAAACTCTCCTCTCACACAGACTGAAAGGAAATAATTTAGCTGACTGACAAAAGTTCCCTTCCCCACATCTTCATGGGCCAGGAAAAAGAGAAGGCGCTTTAGGCCAGCCTAATTGGAGCACAGACGAGACTCAGTGAGAGCTAATGTTTTTTACAAAACATGCCCCTAGAGATGTTAATGGGTGTGTTCTACTTAGAAATAACTTGTCTATTTATCTATTTAAGGTGAGATTCGTGTCTGATTAACAACAGATCATGCCTATTGAAGTGATATGGGAGTTTCTTAGTTGCTTTCCACTAACTGGAAAATACTAACTGTTCGTGTTATCTGTCAATGTGACAGCTCATATTGTGCTGTTAGACTGGCAAAGCCATTTACAGATGATGTCCAAGAACAGAGTTTAAATAACAGAAAGGTAGCTGTTTCCCCAATACACAAAAGAGAAGCAAATATTTCATAAAGGTGCATTGGTAGGACTTGTCTCATTGCATACACAGAGACCTGATGGATTTGACAGCTCCAAGTGAATATTGTGTTCCAGTGTCATGTGCTGTTCCTTCTTTAGCTGCTGAAGTGCCTGAAAGCCAGCAGAGAATTTCTGTATCATGTTGTCACTGCTGTGTGTACAAGAAAAGTCTTCAGAAACCAAAGCAGAGAATCAGGCAGACCAGAAGGCACCTTCTGGAGGTTTCTCATCCAACTCCCCTGCTCAAAGCAGAGTCAGGGTTTGCTCAGAGACACATCCTTTGGGATATTTCTGGGGATGGACATCCCACAGCCTTTTGAGACAACTTATTCCAGTGTTTGACCACCCTCATAGTAAAAATCTTTTTCTTTATAGCTATTCAGATTTTTCTGTGTTCCAATTCGTGCTTGTGACCTCTAGTTCTATAACCATGCACCTTCAAGAAAAATCTGACTCCACTTTCTCTATGCCTTCCCATCTGGTGTTCATAGTGGTAAGATCACCCCACCAACAAATCTCTGGGTCCTTTCCTGCAAAGCTGCTCTCTGGCCAGGTGGGCCCCAGCCTGCCCTGCTGCATGGGATTATCCCACCCCACCTGCAGGACTCGGTATTTACCTTTTTGCAGAACTTCAGGAGGTTCCTGTCAGCTCCAGCATCTGAGAAGTGTCTTGTTAAATTTTAACAAATCCGATGTTTTTAAGAAAAGACAACAGAATTAAGAAGGTGGCTCCAACAAATTTTTCTGAAGTTGTTGAAGAGTCTTATCAAGTGTAAACAGCAAGCCTCAGGAAATTTCACAACGCTTTTAGCTTCCAAAAGCTTCATTTGAAACCCCTATTCTCTTTCTCTCAGAAACTGTAAAATGTGTGCATGCAAATGCAACCATATACTGACGAATACATATACATGCATAATATCACAGATTTCTCCACTTACCACAGAGATCCATTAAAACACACAAGCAAACAAACAGAGACCCTTTCACATTATTAAGAGTTATATTCTGCAAATGGTTGTAGAGAACATAAAAGTAAGCTAGTATAAGATCTGTTAATCTTGACAATATTCTCTTGATTATGGCATCTTGAGTGTGATGCTCAACTATCGCAAAATTCAACTGTGTTGCTGGCCCATTAGGTACTCAGTTACTCTGCTGTGTATGTTTTGGAACAAAGAAAGTTTAACATCGCTTGTAACAAGGACTGGTGAGACTTTTTAAAAACTGGTGAATGATTCAAATGAAGAATTAAAGTATTAATAGTACTCTTTCTGAAACAATAACTACCACAAGATGGAGGTACACACTACATACTGAAATATATGAGAGTACTAATCTCAGAAAAGAGTCTTTTTTCTGAGAATATGATCAATGCAGTGAGACTTTCATGTCCCCTACTTTCCCTTGCAAAACTAATGGCACTCTCTGTGGTCTGAGAGTCTGTACATGTAGAGCTCGTTGCAGGCTTAGGAATTTGTGCACCAAGACCAAGATCTATCAGTTGACATCCTGAACTCATTGAAGTCAATCGCAAAGATGCTACCAATTCACACAAGCCTGTTTTTTTTTTTTTCTAGAACTTTCTATAAGCACTTGTCTTGCACATGTTAACATAAATGTCAGCTAAATAAAAGAACTAGTATCTCCTCATCAGCACAGTTTCATTTAATTTACATTCTGCACTTGAACCCAATTATATGTTTGTGTTCTGAGCTGTAATAAGTCATTAAACCCTGTTAAGAGCCCAGGAAAACAGATGGAGAACTCTCAGGGCATACCAACTGATGAATATAAAACTATAATCCTACTGCAAGAAAACAATTTGCAAGTTGTACATATGACATAAAGTTCACAAAAATTAGACTTGCCCATTAGTGTGGCTTCCATAGGGATTGCGCACACGTGTGTGTGTGTATTTGTGTGGGTGAAAGATTCATAACCTGGCAGTAAGCATCAAAGTGTATTCATTTTAAATTAGAATTAATAGAGAAGCAATATTTGTGCAAAGCAGTGTCTTCTTAAAGAGTTCTGAAGAGCAGTAAGTTAGGTTCAGAAGACCCACTGGCTTCCAGAAAATTGATCAGCTGCCACTGGTGGGAATGCAATGCCCCCAGCCTGCCATGGAAGAGGATTTGTCACGCTGCTTACAGTGGCAATGTACTGTGATAAAATCTGCTTGCAAGTGACCTTTCATTACACAAAACAGCAGATGGCAGCCTACAGCCAGTACTTTTTACTGTGTTGTTTGCTACTGTAATTAATTAATAAACAAAATCTATGAGAGATTTTTGTAGGAAAGCTATGATATATTTAAGTGCATAGAAACATGAAGAACAAGTGTTTGTGTTCTTCTCTCCTACCTTGCCTCTGTGGCACAACTGTACTCATTTGTATTTTTGGTGCAGAAGGAATTCTCCATTTTTTTCCCCATCCAGTTGGTGAAATTTGTTGCTGCAATGTAGTTGGCTCCTCAAAGAACCTGGGTGGAAGCAGCTGACCTGAGGACAGCAGACAAAGAAGTTTTAAGCTGTTGAATGCTCCTGACTATAGTCTTTGACAAAGTCAAGAAGGCCTTTATAACATTTTTTACTTTTCATTGAGCTTTTATTAATCTGCTTTAAAAGAAATAACAGTGAAGTTACAGAAGCAGCATCTCCCCTCCCATAGCTGGCTGCTGCTTTGCTAGTACATAGTGCTCTGAAAGACTAATAAATTGGTGTGTACTCCCTTACAATTTCAAGATCTCCATCCTGCCCTTTTAGCATAAATGCAGCTACATTAAGGCATTTATATTCCAAATGACAGAAGCTCTGAAGAATTTGTTCATTGGCCACAGAGCACTTTGCAGGCAGGTATCTCCTTGGAGTATGTGGCAGGGTGAGCAGAAGACTTCATATGTACGTATCCCGCTTTGGTTAAAACAGGACCAGTTCTCTTTTCAGTAGATTTTTTCTTTCAGTTAAGTTTCTTCTAAGTAACTATGCTTTCTGAAGCTGACTACATGTATTTCAGACAGTATCTGCTTTTGGAGTTGATGGTGCTTGATGTCTGTAGTTGTTGCTGGGGTAGTGGTGGGATTGTTGCGCAGAAAGGCCCAGGTTTGTGCTTGTTCCTATGGGAACAAAGGACACAGCGGACTCTCTTACGATCCACAAGTGAAGAGGCGTAAAAGGGTCACAGCTGCAGGAAGCTGCAGACGGGAGAGGTGACCAAGGCCTGACCAATGACATATTCCATCCCATCCACATGGATACTCAGTATAAAGCTAAGGGAACACAGGGGTCAGCCCTCTTTTCTCTCACGGCTGGCATTGTGGTGGGACTCTGCTCACTCTCTTGCCTCTAACTTTGATCCTTGCATTCCTGAATACAGTTCCCATCTGCTACTGAGTCCAGCCCAGGACATCTGAGTGTCCACCCTGTTGCATTAGCAGTGTGAGCCACCACGGCACACAATCCTGTGATCATCGTTGGGAAGCTCAGTATTAGTTTTGTATATTTTTATTTCTGTTATTAGTAGCATTATTACTATTATACTATTTTTCACTGTTATTGCTTTATCAAAGTTGTTTTAATTTTCTAACCCATTAAGTCTCTCTCCCTTTTCTCCTTTCCTTTCTCTTCTGGGAAAGGAAGGGGTTAATAGAGACCATCTGCTATCCACTTTAATTGTCAGCCCAGCCTTTAATGGTGACAGTATGCATGGCTCGTGTATGCGAGCACATGAAGTGACCTATAATTATAAACATGGTTGCCCAATTTAGAAAATCTGATCCTGGGTCTTGGATTTGCTTTTTTAAGGTTGTAGATTCCTTCTGTTTGAAATGTCTGGTATCTTCTCCTCCCCTGTTCCAGTCCCCTTTGCCTTCCCTAGGCTCCAAGCAGCAGCGAGGGAGCAGGGGCCCTCAGAGAAATGTCCGTACAGGGTTGCCTCTTCCCAGAGAGACCTGCACCACTCTTGCCCTGCACTGCTTAGCAGTACCTCCTTGCCTTGCAACCCTCAGTGTTTGGAAATAGTAATTGGGTTCTACAGATTACAAATGTCTTTTGTGCAAAAACTTTTACACCAGCGGCTGATATGGTAGATGTTCTTTTGATACGAAAATGCCCAGAATTACTTACATGTTATCACCTAAGAATATCACAGTAGGATGACAGTCAATTTGTAAAGGATTTTCTTTGGATCAATAGAAAGAAAAACTGAATGTTTTAAAATGCAATCTTTCAGCACAATTTGATTTTGTAGACATGAAAAGTTTTATGTATATTCATTAGGTGAACCATGAGCCTACTTCTTTCTTTAATTTGCTGAAGAAAAATCGAAGAGTTTTTTTACAGTATTAAAACAGCTGTTAAGAACATTGCCGAAAGGATATTGCATCAATAATTCAGGATATCCTTTACAAAATATAGAAATATTTCTAGGATTTCAAAACCAGAAAATCCTAAGTTTCTAAATCCTGTTTCACAGGACAAGACTAGTCTCATCTCAGTTGCTATCCAGCCATAGAAAAATGTGGTGGAAATCACCTTTGATGCTACTTATGGACCAGGGTCTGCTTTTAATGTGAGCTGTCCACCTGCCCTTGTCAGCCTTGGGATTTACCTCCTTTCATCAAGAAATATGTCATCTCAGAGCCTCAGTTTTGTCTTCTGTATTCTTGTCATGGGTTGATCTTGGCCCTCTACCTGGTCACTTGCTCACTCCTGCCCCAGCAGGATCGGGAAGAGAATCAGAAAAGCAAAAGCAAGATAAAGCAAAAGCTTAAAAAAGACAGTAGGTGAAGCAAAGTTGTGTGTGCAAGTGAAGCAAAATAGGGCATTCAGTCACTACTTCCCACTGGCAGGCAGATGTTTAGCCACTTCCCAGAAAGTTGTGCCTCAGCAAGCGTAGTGGTTACTTGGGAAGACAACTCCCCCACAAATGTCCCTGCATCCTCCTCCTTTTCCTGAGCTTTTATCTCTGAGCATAACATTACAAAGCATGGAATATCCCTTGGCCAGTTGGGGTCAGCTGTCCTGGTTGTGTCCCTTTCTTGTCTACCCCCAGCCTTTGCTGGGTGACAGAGTAAGAAGAAGAAAATCTCGATGCTGTATAAGCACTGCTCAGCAATAGCCAAAACACCAGTATCTTACCGACACTGTTTTAGTCACAAATCCAAAATGGGCAGCTATGAACAAAATTAACACCAACCTAGCTAGACTCAGTACAGCTTGTCTTCTCTTCTTTCTCCAGTGGACCAGCATAAGACAGGCAAGAGAAGATCAAGAAATTCAACCTTTCTGGTCTCTCTAACCATGCAGACTTTTCAGACTCATTCAGTGTAAATAAAAGGGGGGATGGTAAGGTGCAAGACTTTCTCCATGAAAGTGTTCTGCTAAGAGGACTTAATGGGGACTCCTTTGTAAGAGAACTAAAGCAGTACCCCACTGTGTTGGTACTACATTTAAAGCAGCGCTTTATTTAAACATTAAATGAGGTTGCAATTAGCCAATCTGAACAGTATTGCAAAGTTAAGAGCTCGTTGTTTTGTCTGACATGCCTGAGGCAAAGATACTTGCCATGATGCCCGTTGCCGAAGTCTAGGAACCAGCTGTAGCAGTGGTGGCAAGTGCTGTGGGAACTGCTCGAGCTGCTTCCAGGGCAGAGGCACTGTGGTTCCCTGGGTGGTAGGAACTTACACAAGCAGCATCACCCAATCATAGACTGAAACATTACTAAAGAGACCTGCCAGCTGGTCTGAGGAACCCATCCTCTGGTCGGGATGTTCTGTTGAAGGCTTATGGAAAGATTTATACAACCCTGCTGAAAATACCCAACAGTGTATATACATATATATACCCAACATACTCACTCATCTTTGTGGGAGAAAGGGTAAGTATGAAAAACACAAGGTGCAAACTAGAGATTCAGCTTTTCTTATTGCATCACTGTTTGTTGTGTGGGGAGTGCCACTGGCAACATTTCTTATTTCAGCTGCTTGCTGATATCTCCTGTTCTGTAAAACTCTCATCAGGGAGAGAGGAATAAGGCTGTGTTTTACGGATATTTTTGTTTCCTTTTTGCCTGCAAGGTGGAGACATTACACCAGTTGTCATATTTCAGGGGTAGGATGGAAGATGAGATTATAATTATCAGCTTTAGTGGAATGTAATTCTCCATTAATTGCTCTTATAACACTGTAATAATAGAATCAGAAACAAAGAATGCTAACATATTGCTGTTAACTTCTGTCAGTGGAAGGTGGCTGAAGTGTGACTACAATACAGAAACAAATATTTCCTAAATTTTACCATAGATACTGATTCTCTAGTCCTGCAAATGCAACAGCTCAAATCCAGATCTTCTTCTCAAGTGTCCTGACAAAGCTGTCAATCACCTTCAGAGACCAGTCAGGTATGTAATAAATGCTCTGTGTCTCATAACCCTATCTTTGAATCTCACCTGTCCTCTAACATGTGGAACTCTGGTCTTTGCATAACTGTTGTGCAGTAGGTGTCAGATTGCTAAGGCTTAGGTAAATACCAAAGTTATTACGTTACATCCTTCCTTATTCTTCATTCTCTTTCTCTGGTCATGATATTTATACTTCACATTACTGCAATAAACTTTAGGTGATAGGACACTGTGTTCCCTAATTGGCAACATATGCAGTAATGAAGAACTTAATTCCAAGCAAATATGTTCAGAATTACTGGAGTGGAAATATTTACAAGGAAGTTTGAAATTCGCACTGGCACACCTCTTCTTTATCAAAGTAGTTAAGTATATGTGTAAGGGATATTGGGAGAGAAAACAGGGATGAGAAGGAAGAATAAGGGATGAGAAGAGTAAGCTGAGAACGACAAGACATCACTAGGGAGAGTTGAAAGGGCCAGCTTTCTGTGTCTGCAAGTTTGTTGAAGATTCAGACTTTTAAATTTGCTCCTGTGGGTGCTGATGCTAAATTTGTATTTGTGTGGGAAGGAGAAAACGCAAGTCCACACCCCCCTGTCTTCCTGCATAGACCTTCATATAGGCTACCAATGGTTTTCACCTTTTGGATAGTGGCAGTAGAAGTTGAGCTTTTTCAATGTGGTCAAGCAGAGTAGAGATTTGTTTTCATAGCTGTTGACAAAGCTGTTTGATAGAGAAGGCAAAGGACTCCTTGTTTACCTTGGGGAAAAAACAATAACAACAGGATGGTATTTAACCTTAAAACTCAGAAAATGGAAGTGCTAGAAAACCAGCTATTTCTAGCAGTTACAGATTCTGCCTAAGTGTTGTAGTAGCTGCTGTCCTCCTGCCCTCTTTGTTAAACGTTACCCTTCAGGCAGTACTATTTGCTTGTTTAAAAATGTTTGTTTAACATGGGTGAGCAGCAAATATATAACAGCAAGTTCTTAAAACTTCACACCTACTTTTTCTTTCCAAACATTGAACGAAGACTAATTTTTTATTTGAATGACATCTAAGCATAGTCTGCCTTTTAGATTTCCACAATCAATACAGTTAGAGTTTATTCTAAAGACAGTGGTGTGTCAGTGAGATTGGTCCTTTAATGTAATACATGAGGCTATGTTTCCGATGTCTGTATTAATTTATTTCAAGCTTCATGATTTAGTGACAGTGCCTCACTCATTACCTGTGTTTCTACGGTGACCAAATATCCCATAATGGCTCTGTTACGATGCCAAAAAATGTTTCAATTTAAGCTAAACTATTCAATTTTGGGTCATTATGCTGCAGTACTAGCAGAGATGATGTTACAGCTTTCTGGTTTTTTTTTTTAGGTTTATTTTGTTGCCGAGAAAAGGAAAAAATAGACACTAAAGAGACTGTTGTGAATAAGAAGCCCTGGGATGTCCATGCATTGAAAAAAGCTTTTATAGCTGTCTGGCATCTATATCCAATGTATTTTGTGATCTTGTGGTCCTCACAGCTGTATCTTACAATTGATTTTTACTTTGAAAAAGCAGCAAAGTCCTGCTTTGATTCTTGAGTCTTTGTTTTTCCCCATCTGAATTTTGGGTATCTTAAGTTTTCTCTATAAGAAACAACCATTCAAGCTTTTCCCAGTATATAGTCCTCCATGCTTCAAAAAGAATGCTTTTTGTACTTATTGATTAAATACTGTAAGATTGATTAGAGCACTTTGATCATAACAATCTCATGGATGGACTGACCCCCACTTCTAGTGACACATTTTAAGAATATAGCATTATGTACCTATAACCTTAAAACTGCAACAACTTAACACACAGCTAAGTTTGAGTCATCAGGGCTCTTGCAAACACCTGTTAAGCAGCTGCATAAGAGTTCAAAGAATGAGGCATCAAATGTAATTTTTTAATTCTGTTTTTATCAAATCAGTGAGTGGAGCAATGGACTCATAAAGGTATTTCTCACCACAGCTCCCTCTGCTGCAAAAAGAAGTAGCTAGTATTTCAGCAAGGTGCCTTGGAATCAGTAAGTGATACGGCTCTTTTTTCTCTATCTGTTCAGTATTCCTCCTGATTTCCCCTGGGAATTCTCTCACACTGACAAACTTCTGCCCTGATATGAACAAATTGATGCAGGAGTTATTTCAGTGTTGTGCCACTAGAAATTCCTGTTATGACAGTACCTACCAAGCCTCCTGGTTTAATGAAATTAAGCAAAGCAAGAAACTTGTTTACAATTCTTGCAACTGCATTTGGTAAATGTGTTTTGTTACTTGGGCTTGACAAGATAAATACCAGCACCAGAAATGAAGCCAAAGAACTGAGAGAAGTGGAGTGATTTTGCCTATATTGAATTAAGAAGAGATATATATATATTTGTAGGAACAGAAGATGAAATAAACTCAGTGGAATATATAAAACATACTCAATGCTGTAGCTGTACAATAGCAGCATACTTATTCCCAGCAGATTGATTGTCAGTGGATGTGCAATGAAGGCAGCCTGACAAAGTCACACTTG
>NW_009619085.1:0-3129 GCF_000690535.1 Cariama cristata | reverse complement strand
GCCGCCCGGCCCCCTACCACAGCAGCTATCACTGGCTACCAAGGGACGGACAGGCAGCACGTCTGGAGTTGCCCAGTCTCCATAATGCTGCGGGATATACAATGACCAGCTGGAGTCTCTGGCCTCGCAGCTGAGCACAAATGGAGGCAAATGGTGGCTGAGTTTTTCCAAAGTGGAATGGGATGGAAAGGAAGAAGTTTTCTGCACATGTTCCTTGCAGCAGGAAGGAGGTAAGTAATTTCTATTTTTTCTGTTTTAGATCACATACCTAAAAAACCACAGTCTACAGCTCACAACTTTCTCACTATTCCATCCAAACTGCCCTTTCTGTCACCTCCCCCTTGCTCTCCTGCACCCAGGTTGACCGGGTTGGTTAAAAAGACACTACGTCCAGAGCCATTGTCCAGCCACCTCTCCGGGAGGCTGCAGATCTGCTCCTCTCCAGCATTGGTGACACCATTAGCAGTGGTGAGATCTCAGCAGTGGAGGCATCAACTCACAGCAAGCATGCCCAGAGACCAGGCAAAGCAATTCTGATTCCTGTCCCTAAATTACATCAGAAGGAACTGAACTGATAAAACAATTTGCCTCAAATGCCCCCCCCCCTTCATTAGATTTTCCTGCAAGTGTATTCATTTATAGACAACTGACAGAGACTCAGGAAAAAAAATCAATAATATTGAGCTTTATATCCCATTATTGCTTTTATATGTGCCAGAGACTGGTACCAAGGTTTTTTGTATGTTATAATCAGTAATGAAAAAACAACCTTAAGAGATAGGAACGTTATATGTCATATGCTGTAGCTAACTCTTCTTCAAAGTTCAACAGTGAAAGAAACCGAGGAGTTAGAAACAGTTGTGTTATGTTGACCTTGCCGAGTGGATTTTATCACTGTAGTATCTGTAGATCTATGGAGCCAGGAATGCATAACTGCTTATTATTGGATGCCTAAAAATGAGTCTTAATTTCATGATCAATAATTAAAAAATGTCATCACAGAACAGACTCTGAGTTCCTGTAAACCTTGTTCTGTCCGGCTCTGCTCAGTGCAACAGTCACAATTTCTATCAGTTGAGATATCAGCAAGAGCCTTTACATCGTTCATTAATGTTGGGCTGTTTCCAACCTGTTATGTGAGTAGTTTTCCAAAAACAGTGCATTGCTATGCTTGCTTTCAGCATTTCTTGTGACTAGGTGGAATGCTTTGTTTTTACTGGAAACATCACTGATAATGCAACCTTACAAAAGAAAATTGCAGAAGATTCACCCATTCAAAATCTCTTGAATTCTGTCCGAATCCAAGTGCAATGATTAGCTAGGATGTGCAGAACAAGATAATAAAAGATTAAATTTATATTCTTCATGATCCTTGAAAATTATATTCCTGCCTATTTGTTGAGAGAAGAATGCTGTTAGTAGAGCAGAAGCTTATCCTTCAAAGACTGTGCTTCCTTTTGGCCAGCGTGCCCCTGTTCATCAAGGGGAAACAGGCAGAGCACTCTCTGTCTCTCCCTTTAGGCTGAACATTAATCTTCTGTTTGTGCCCCCAGCGCGCATTAAGCCACAAAATTTAATATTGTCAAAGTTCACTGCTTTGTTTACAAGACAGCATGATGCAACAAGTAAAAATACTTTCCATTTTAAAATCTGAAGATTTGTACACAACCAAAGAACACTTAAGCAACTCAGGCTGTGCCTACGTAATGACTTGAACATGTTAAAAGTGGGTGTAAAGAAATAATCACCTCTCCTGTAGATAGCAGCATGTAGTCTGCTTGTTTTTTAAGTTGGCTTTGCAACAGCTATGCCATGGCCCTCATGACTTTACACTTTCTCATGCACTATTTGGACATACTGCGAAAATTTAAAGTGCAGTAAATGGGTAATTTAAATTGTTAGACTACTACACTTATTGCAAATATAAGACTGTAGAGATTACCCTTAGGATCACAACACAGAATACAGTTTACTTCTTCAAGTAGCAGTCTTTTGCTGCTTTAATACAGAAACTAATAGGAGGAGCTGAACCTGCTAAAAACTCACACAAAAAAAAATTGCTAAAGGTGCTTCTCACCACTCACTGGAGTATTTGTCCTGTTGTTTCTCTTTTTGCAATCCAGGATAGACGAAGAAGGTGACAAAGAAGCTGGTGTGATTCCTATTCTGCAAGTGAAGTTCTGTGATAAAAGTGGCTACCCAGATAGGTACCAAAGACTGTGTATTTAACCATGTTGTTGAAGTAAAAAGTAGGCATAAGCGTGCTGCTGCCTGATCCGTGTCCTTTCTGTCTGTCTCGTGAGCTACTGCCACAGCTGCAGCTCAGGCTCAAAGCACCCAAAAAGCTTAGAAAGAGGTGAACGTAAGACTAAGGCAGATTTAGATGTAGCTTGATTAGTCCCACCATGCCTAATCATTTTACACTGTATGAGCAAGAACTTGGGCTTTTCCCAAAGGAAAATCCCAGACCATCATGGGAGTCTTTGACTGCACTTGCAACAAACATTCAGGAGGGCAGGTGATCTGAGTCAAGAATGGGCTCGGACAGCTATGTAGCTGACGTACTGCAAGCACATACAGGATCACATAGTTTTGGTTTAGAGGGGAAAGAGGCCACTGGAAAGAGCATGAGCTTTAATTTTGCTGCTCCCAGCGGGAGTATAAGACAGGGTTTGCAATGAGTCATGCAAGTCGACTCACAAAGTGAAATACCTGCAGCAGTAGCCGTACATTTTCCTCCTGCAACTTAATAAAGTTTCTACCATATACACAGCATTGTCTTATTACTGCAGAGGATAATGAGGAAATTGAATTATGTATAAAAAAATACATAGAAAAATCATTGATTGCATCATTGCATTACTGGAAAGTGGCTGACAAGGTATCATAGTGGATGTCAATCTGACTGAGATCAGCTCCATCTAAATATGCACAAAACCACTCCTTCACTCTCTTTTACAGCCTTCCTTAAGTCTCATCTTTGCGCTTCCCAGGGAAAATTGACAGTAATTAGCTGTTCTGACTGTTTGAGATTTGTCTCCTCTTATTTTAGACATCTACAAAGTGGATGTCTAGTTCTCAAATCCCAGATTCCTTTTATAGTCTCCAGAGAGAAAGGGGCACTTTCGG
>NW_009619084.1:88656-125642 GCF_000690535.1 Cariama cristata | reverse complement strand
CCACTCTCTGGGCACGGCCGGCCAGCCGGACATGGCCTGTCCTGCAGAGCCCCTAATTCCACAACACTCAATATGCTAAAAGATCCCTGTTGTCTATCGTATAGCATGGTTTTTAAAGGCAGCAAGCCCTAAGACTGAGAGTTTGAACCAGCCCTGTCTCCTAACAGTTGATTTCAGTCCAGGACTCCAATCAGACTTCGAACAGTGAATGACAGGGGAGAGGGATAGAAGTCAGTACAGAAACACTAGGATGGCAGAGATGAAGTTTAACATGTGAACAAAATATGGAGAAAGCAGGTTTTTTCATCCCTTATCCCTGCTTTGCCATCCTTAATCTGTCACTAAAGATGGAAAAAAAGCAGGATTGAAAGGAGCAAAATTCACCAAAGCCACTAATCTACCATCTAGTGCTATCCCGAAGTCCACCAGGATATCAAGCCTTCACTGATCCTAAGAGGATGTAATCGAATGGAGACAGAGACAGCAGATGGTATCACCATCTCCATCACATTTTGCCAAACTTTAATCGTTGTATGAAACTCGCATCCCTGCTACCAGCTTTCTTCACATCTCCTTCCCTTTACTGTAGTCCCCTTTTTGCCTTCTTCCAAAAGAGTCTAGGAAGATTTTATCTTTCATAATACTGTCATAGACCTGTGACCAAAACCATAGATACAGCAAATCTTTAAACACCTGAGATGTTGGTAGAGGTTTCCAATGTCTTGAAATTTCTGATAAAGGCAATGAATTGTTCCTATCTTTCTTTAGCAGTGAAGCTACAGCTAAAAGCAAAATTTTCATACCCATTTGCATGTATCAGACATTCAAAAATGGGAGATTGAGTGCACACTTACTGTGACAGCTTGAAAGAGCTACACGCTCTAAAACAGAGAAATACTAAGATGTAAAGAGCTATTTCAATTTTGTACTTGTCTACCAGGAAAGTCTTGCTGGAATGCTACATACAATTCTGATGCCCAGCTTTTAATATGAATGTAGAAAACTTGAAAAGATTTAAAAGGAACAAAAAAAATTACTTAAGATTTTGAACTAAAAATTCAAAAAGTTGCTTATCCTAGAAGTGTGGCTAAGGGACAATTTCATCATGGTGTATAGGAACCTGCAGGGAGAGCAGAATTTGATGGCAGAGAAAGCTCTTCAATATGATAAGTAAAGACAGAACAAGGCTGAAATAACTGAACTTGAAGCTTGACATATTCAGATAAGAAATAAGAGACACATTTGTTATGGTAAGAGGCATTAATAGCTTACCCCATATTCTCCATCACTGTACACTTCAAAATCATGACTGGATAGATTTAAACACCATACCTAGTCTAATTCAAGCAAAGGTCTCGGATTTAAAGCCAGCATGCAAGGGAGTTCAACACCTCACATTAACACAAAAGGTCAGGCTAGATAATCACAGTAATCATTTATGGCCTTAACATATATACAAATCTATGATTCTAAGACAGGGTCAGAAAAGTTAGACTAAATTAGCTCTTTTACATTCAGTCACATGGCCATAGGTTCCCATGCTTTCCATGAATTACTCCTATCACTTTTAAGCATGCATACACTCTAACATAAATCTCATAAGCTTTTGTTCATTTTAATTTACATATTTTAGGCAGTCAGGTAGAAACTCATAGAAGAAAAATCCACTGAGAACTTTTGAATCCCAAGTCACTATTTTGGAAGTTGTTAGAGCCTGGGTGACCATCCTTGGACACAACTATTATGGATTTGCTCTGTTCTTACACTCATTTGATATTCGTGATTTGGTTTCCCTTTGAGAAGAATACTAAACTAGCTGGACCTTTGGTTTGACTCCATACATTCTTCTGTTCTTATGCTCAAATATGTTAATGAGCTGATCTATATGTGCATAGATATACTTTGCAGTGTTATTGCTCTATCTTTCCTAGCTTTTGCAAACATTTTCTGCAGCTATTTATGTAGACAATTTTTTAAGTGTTTCTTATAAGCTATTTTTCTATTTACTTGGGTAATATCACAGTGGCCATAGCAAGACCTGCTAAAATATATACTCATACATTATACCTATGAGGAAGAAGCATATATCAAGACAAAAGTAAACCAGGCTAAAATTAAACAAGGGGCACAGTAATGTTTTCTAAAGGCTGTTAAAAAGTCCAAAATAACTATGAGACACAGCTTTCCAAAATATTTTGAGACATGTAAAGGAGTTCATCTTAACATCCTATTTTATAGTGAAGACTTAGGGGGCTTTGGCATAAAAAAATAATCTTCTGAAACAGATGAATAATGGAATAAAAGAATATATCCACTGATTGCTACTCTAGACTGTGTCTACAGATTTGCATCACAATTTTGGAAAAAACTGTAAAGGGAACATCAACCTTGATTTTTAGATTTTCTTTTTCAACCAACTGCCAGCACTGTACTTGTTCTGAACACAACAGAGAATGAAATTAAGCTTGGCTCTATATCCACTCACACTGAATTGCAGTCTTTCCCTTTTGTCTTCATGCAGAGCCAGAACTTCTAGTTCTATAGAGACTAATGTCCACTCCAAGTCAGTACTGTCCAAAAACAGGTGAAAAAAAAACCAAAGTGACAAAAGGTGCATATCTATTTAACTAGCCATTTTAGGCTTTGGAAATACAGATGAGCAAGTTAATTTTAAAGGTTGTAATGGCTGAATTAAGTCAGTAAAGAGTATTTGGAGCACAAAACCTAAACCATGCTTAAAATCTGTACAACTAACTAAAGCTCCGAGGATGAATACAGACAAAGCCAGGAAGAGGGAATCTGTGAACATGGTTAGCATATTTCAGAGGCTATCTTGTGTTTTTACCAAGCCATTAGCATTATGTTTTATGCCACTACCTGCACAGCATTCCATCTCTTTTTGGTACCTTTTAATTTAGCAAGATAAAGTAGGACTCAAAAACCCCACATTATAACAAATTATCCTGGTCATATTAGCATTTATATAGGTAAGGTTTTGAAATATGAATAAAGTTAAATGAATTAAATGTAACATTGATATCATTCTCCCTGTGAGACTGTTTGTGACTCAAGTTCCTTTGGACAATGGTGATTAGGGGCATTTTGATGTGACTATCGCAACATGACAAAACAGTATTTTATTTATTATCCCATACATGGTAGAACGTTGATATCTGTAGGAACAGTCTGAATACTGTGCATTTTGGAAATACTTGCAATCTGCATTTTTGTGTTCACTAGTAGAATGCTTACCTTTAAGTCAGACATCTTTGAAATATTTAAAAATAAACAGAAGTCTCAATGAATTCTCTTGGAACAGTGAAAGAAAACACAAGGAATAAATATAAATTTTTTTCAAACACACAAAAGCCAGTAACATCAAAAAACTGTAATAAAGTGTTTTATCTTCAAAAATTGACTTCTCCAATGACTTTAACTCATGTAAGTCACAAAGTAGTACCTTATTTGAGCTAGTCAGTCAGCCTCTGGTTGACCCTTCTATACGCTGTTGTCTTCCCACAGAGCCTAAAAAAAAAAAAGGACAATTCTTTAAAAGAATTTCCCTTGAGGACTGTAAGGAGTATGCTTAGCTAACATTAGGAACCAAAGTAAACTTTTCTTCCATAGTTCATGCATTGCTGAAAACACCAATATCTGTACTTTAAAAGCTGCAAACAAACTAAGTGTAAAAGAAACCTGGGAAAAGTTACCTGGTGAGTAATTTCATGAAAGGGAAAGTTTAAAAAACCTTGCACAGTGCTTCTAAAACAATGTAGGCACGCATTGCCATTCTCATCCTGTTAAGAAGGATTTAAGAGTAGGGATATGCTACAATACCAGCTAGAGAACCAGAATTCCTTATTTAAATAGAGCAGACACCTGCCAGCATGCCATTTTATGCGCTGGCACAGCTGGTAAGTGTAGCATAGCTTCAGCACACATAATGCATTTCTCTGAGATCAGAATTTTGTCATTAGAGAATTGAGGCATTGCTTCACTTTGAGGAGACTGCCACGAACAAATACAAACACCTATGAACCAGCAGACTCCACAACACTCAAATTCTAGAAGAAAAGAGAATGAGCTTGTAACATACTTTGAGACTGAGTTGATTGCATTATTACTTTTATTGACAAAACAAGATTAGTAGATGGAGGCTCTTAGCAGATAAAAAATATGTGGCTTTTAGAGATTTAAAACTGTGTTGCATAAATTTACTCTCAGTTAATTCTTATCAGGTTGGAGATGAGGTCTACCCTACAGAGTAAAACAGTTTAAGAAGTGCAAACAAAAGATTATATTACATGACAAGCGTATGAGGTTTGGAGGCATCATTGCTAGTCCTATTTAATACTTCTAATAATGATCAGGAAGACAGCAAACAGCTTGGTAATGAAATCTCCAGATTAGGGGGATTAGAAACACAAGCAGAAATTACCAGCGAGACGCAATTTGAAAAGTCACATCTAGAATAAAATAATCCAAAAAGCTGCCCTTCATATTTTCAGTAGTAGGGAAACTGGAACTAGATAATGTAATAAAACAGTACATGTACATATATGTATGTACTTCTATATAGAGATACATATTATTTTTTATATATCAGGATCAGATACAGGCAGCAATTCTCTGGCTACAGCTGATAAGAAAACACGGACATTTTCAAGAAACCATTTGGAAATTTCTCAAAACTTATTCTGTTCTTTGAAGAAAATGTTATATAAAATTTAGTTTCCCTTTAAGATTGAAAGAAAGTTATGTCATACAATCAGCTTCATAATGCAGACTAAACATCACCTGTGAGCTTATGCCAAAGGTCCCAGTTTGTGTCTGAACTCAGTTAAATTTCCAGGCTCCAGCAGTGAAGCTACATGCTTATTAGTGAATTAATTTTTTAGGAGTCTAACTAGAAAGATAGCTATGAACCAGAAGGAGTTCAGAGGAAAACAATGAAAAGGATAAAAACCAGAGAGAGTAGTTTGCAAAAGAGGATTAAGAGGAGCTGGACACATTTATGATGGTACAGGATAACTCAAAGAAGAGGGTGGACCAGCCTTTAGCTGTATGAAGGGACTCTCAGAACCAGACAATCATAAAACAACCATTTCCCATACTAAAGCAGAGGAAACTTTTTTAAAAAAATCCACTTCACTAAGATATTCTTGACTACAAAATACTGTCCCAAAAGAAGCTGCAACATTTTCATGCATGAGTCAGTTAACCCAGAGTGAATCTATAAGACGGAATGTCTGTCATCAGCACTTAAACTGATTGATTTCATAGGTCTATCCATTAACAAATTAATTCTTGCAAAGACTAGTATCTCCTTAATAGAATAATACGTCTGCCTAATAAAATGTCTTGGCTCTTTACTCCTTTAAAATACATGTTAGTCCTGTTAACTCTGAGGTAACAAAGAGCAGTAAACCCTAATTTATTCCTAAATGTGAAGACAGAAATAGAGATATACAATAGTTTTTCTTGTGTTATAAATAACATAACAAATACCTAAGATAAACACAGAGCAGTATTTCAAATATTGCACATATGCAGGTACACCAACATAAAACTTGCATTGCCTCAAGCACTTGAATACAAGCAGCTTTTTCTCCCCTTTACCCCCCTCACTGTAGCTCTTGAAGACTGATTTTAACTCTTTTACACTTCCTGCTTTTTTATTCACCGATTACAAACATGACAATTTAAAAGGTGAATGGAGAGGATTTGTTAGCTATCAGAAACAGTAATTCCACAAGTTAGTGCAGGCTCCAAAGAGGTGACACACTGGCATGGCAGTAAATACAAAGGTAAAGTAATTTAACTCCATAGTCTAAGCAAATCTCAAATAAAATTTAGTCACATAGCAAAGCAAATTTGAAACTAGAACTGCTACATAAGTCCATTAGATTTTGCAGTTAAAGCAACATAGAGGTCACCCAGTTTTTCAGAGAAGAGTCCATCAAAAAAAAGCAAAAGTTAAATCACTTCAACTTATCTTTACATGTTGAAACAGAACACTATTTATACCCAGTTAATTGGCACAAATGCCACTCCCGAAAAGCTCCCATCATCACTCAATTTGCTTACATCCAGCAGACCCTTTGAAGCAGCCTGCCTCTGCCCTATAGGGTCAGCAAAGCTAAACCATGAAGCAGCTGGGTTTGTAAATCGTGTCCCAATGTTGTAATCATGCAACCACAGGAAATAGCTATGTGTTATAATTTTACTACTTTGACTTTCAAAATTTTCTGATTTGTAAAAACCACACAAGCAGCATTATTAGAAGAGCACTTAAAGTTTAATAATTTTCCCTTGGGGGAAAAAAAAAATCTAATTACAGTAGCTTTTCAGCAAGTTTTCAGCAAGCTGTAATTATTCCTTTCCTCTTCTGACTAATGTTGAAAGAGTAATTAAAAGAAAAAGACCAAAGATCAATTAAAGGAAGAGATACCTGGTGGAATCAGTAAGTACAAACACAGATTTTTACAGGCTCACAGGGGTCAGATTCACATAAAGATTTAGGGCCAGTTCCAAGCATGGGATTTGAAACCCACATCCCAGACCAGTGTGACTGCTATACTAGTGAGCCCTACCACTAGGGTAGACTTCACACAGGGTTTTGACAATGAAACACTGATAAAAGCTTTGGGGCTCAAGTTGATTCATGCTCCACCAAGTATGAGCAAGGGCACAGCCTGTCCCTCCTTCTGAAACATGACTCTGCACCTGACATGGACATGCTCCAATTCACCTCCAGGGAACTTGCATACTGAAATAAAAGATTGCGGGTTTAGCTGGAGAGTCAAGCCACTTAGCGTTAGTCACTGCAGTGCTGAGCATCTTTAAATTCTCATCCTTAATTCCCCTTCACTATTTTAGTTATTCATATTGGCTCCCATGAGTTCACAATTAATCCTGGCAGAGTAAACAGAAAATTCATAGGACAAGACGTCCAGCTGCTCTAAAGTCACTAAAGGCAAGCTCTTCCTGTGTCAAAATGCACTTGTGGAAAAAACACAGCTAATATCGTTTTAAGAAGTAAAAACAGAATTAACATAACAGACCAGAGTTCTGTTTCAAACAGCATTTTAAGCTAAAAAGGGGAATAATAAGCGATTTCTGTAGTTGTAAATTGTCAGTTGTAAACTGAGAAATGGAAAAAATATCAAAGAGAAGGTACACTAACTCAAGAAGCAAAACCATCTGTAAGCAGCATTCAGGTAATGAGGAACCTGTTCAGGTGGGGATCACTTGATTCATTGTGGAATAAGAACACAATCCCTGTAAGAGTTTGGGGAAAAAACCATAAAACCAAAAGAAAAAAATAACCCTAGAAGCTTCATTTTTCTAGCGTATTACAGAACTTTTCAAATTGAGCACTGCACTCAAAAGGAAACCTGACTCTGAGTTGCATATACCAGAAACACATGGCAAATCTGGAGAAGTAATGAAAGGCTAGCCAAGAGAAGCTGGTCAGATTGAAATAATTCGAAGTAAATGGATACCCTCACCATGTTGTAAAAGTACTTTCAATAGAGGAAAAAAACAGCTTGAGACTACAGAGATTACATTTCAGATTATAAAGAAACCCTATGTTTATCAGGAACCTAGGTAACACCAGTGATA
Organism: Cariama cristata; assembly: GCF_000690535.1. Classification (NCBI taxonomy): domain Eukaryota; kingdom Metazoa; phylum Chordata; class Aves; order Cariamiformes; family Cariamidae; genus Cariama; species Cariama cristata. The sequence continues at coordinate 118,016 of NW_009619084.1, read as the reverse complement.
ATCAATTATTTTCTCTTTTCCTCTCCTTTTTCTGTATGTTAGCTTATCAGTGACTGCAGTGCCAAACAGAGTCTTTTAGATGCTTTGGCTTTTGTCATCTAGTGCTCACCAGCTATTGGACCTGAGGCTCCCAGATGGTCTCAGACCAAGTTCTTGGAGAGATCCAGGCCAGGAACTAAGTGGCAAAATTACAGTGGGATATAAACTTCTAGAACTTCAAGAGTTACACTGACACAAAGATTTCCAAAGGAACTGAAATGAAGTTCCATCTGCTGTGACTTACTGGATTTTGCCTCCTGGGAAAAACTTAGGTAAAAAAAATAGTGTACTTTTCATGCATGTTCCCTGGTGAGTTGTAAAGGGACCTGAGTCAAGGGTTCACAATCACAGAGTAACATGTACTGAAGTACAACTCGCCCTACGTGCATGACAGTTTTAAAACACATTAGTTTAAGCATTGTAGTTTGCACACTTCATAAATGAATGTTTTATCCTACTTTAAATTACTTCCACATTCAATAGCAAATCAAGGGTACGACATTGTCCTGTCTCTTCATAAGCACAACCCTTTTCCCTTTAAGAGAAAAGTGAGTACATGTCAAAGCCACGTAGCTTCTCACCTACAATCACAATATTTATTTCCTCAAGAAAAATGGAACAAATAAGAAAGGATGATCTATCGCAATGTACTCCAGCAAGCTGTTACAGCAGTGCCCCAAGTAGCACCGACCTGTACTTGGTCTCACCAGGTTTGTTATCACTACCCTCAGATATGAGCTCCATCCCCACAAAGAGCATGCCTCAAATACAGGAGGCACTCTGACACAGAGCGTAGGAAGTACACCTGCTATTTCTGCCCATCTGCCGTGTTGAGAACGGGACCATCCAAGACCCCCTGCTGAAATAAATCTGGCATTACAATTCAATGAGAAAAGCTTTTGACCGGAGATACAGCAAGCATGGGAGGAATGTTGTCTGCTTGCTGTCCAGCAGCTGAGAATAATTTGGGGAAGATTCAAGACAAGTAATTTCAAGGCAGTCTCTGAATTAAACTCTGAAAGAAGAGTTAAGAGGACCAGAGGAGGTGTGAAGAGGCACCTAACATTTGAAAACAAGATACTTGCTTACTTCTAAGACTGAACCTAATCCATGTGTGAGTTGTCTCTGTGAATCTGCTCCCTCTGCCATAAAAGATGAGGTTCCACAGAAAAAAGCATTTACACATTAGATCTTTATCCCTTGAAGAGAGATATACATTGCTATCTGAATTCATGGAGACCAGGCAAAGGAAACTATTCTCTCACTTTTCTCAGAAATTCCTTCCACCACAATGATCGACAGAGTTTTACTCCCTTACACTTTACTGTATGAGAACTAATACAAAGACTAAATTGAATAGAGCTTGTGGGAGAAGAAGTTGCAGCAATATGATGGGTTGGTGCACATCTCATCTCCAGAAAGCTCAGCGCAAACAGCTTGATAAAGGCTGCTCACCATAGCATTGATACTCTGTCAAAATAAATAATCTTTCTACCACAGTAAGAAGTCAAAATCTTTTATGAATGAGACCCTGCACAGAGGCCGCTACTTAGTTCTTCTCCACACAGATTTATGAGTGCAAGTTTGTAACTATTGATTTACTGTGACCTTGTGATCCCAGGCTCTGATCCCGTTAGCTCTCAGAAAGGAAGGACAGTGAGGCCCCGCTGCTGACTGCGCATGGGCCTTCTAAGCAGTCTCTGCAGGCAAGTGAGTTGAGGTGACACAATAGATGGGTATGTCTTGGGCCCTATGCTGAGTAAGTAAGTGAGAGACATTGCCATGGAGTAAATGCCATATTTGCAAAGAGATATGAAAGCCATGAATACCGATAATATCTATGCATTTTTGGGAAAGAACTATCCATCTTACTCAAATTTTACAACAGAATTTCTGCCTCAAAAAAATGTCCCTTTCGATACAAGAAATGTTTCTTGATTATTGCTTTATAATGATATGTTGCAGGATAAAGCTGAACAGCTATTATGAATCAGGTTCATAAATCTCAGGCAATATTTGGACAAAATTACTAGGCAGAGGCATTACACCAGGTTGGGGTGAGAAAAGGGGAAAGGAGGCTAAGAATGCTTATTTTGTGACACTCCATTTAGTTACTTGAAAAGTAAGTAGAGATCAAGCTGTGTTGAGAACTGTTGCATGGTTATCTGATTATGAACAGGGTTGTAACCCTTCCCATGCAAGCAAAGTAAGAGCTGTATCATGAGGTGAGTACAAGTCATTGAGACATCATGCCTGAATCAATTAGCAGCAAATGACAAACTCTAGCCAGAAATTCACTGAAGTCTCCTCATTGTTCCTTCAAAAAGTTTAGACCTCTGTCTGCAAAGTCACTTAGCATTTTTCAAAATGAAAGCGGTCGTAGGAAGTTATTTGAAATCAATTCTACAATTGCATCCACTTACAAGACACTTACCAGCTTTCTGTGACAAGAACTATTTGACCTCGAGCAGCCCATGTTTATTTGTGACATTAGAACTATAGAAGTATTTCTGTTTTACCACAGGAAAGAAGCATGTCTGACAGACATTCATCCTTATATGCATTAGGGTTTTGAGCTACCCAACAAAACAGCCAAAAGTTGACCAAGCTCAGTGCATTGAATTTTACCTACAGCATTACAGATATTCAGATAATACTGGCTATCACCGTTTGATCCACTTTCATTCTTCCATTCATCATGTATTTTAGACACAAGTCAGTTGTAAAACAATAGATATCTCGTACTTTATATATAGGAATACATTCTCACCAAGTGTAAATAGGCATAGCGCTCTCATTTGAGACTTATATGAACATGTACAAGCTGGAAATCTGGCCTAGAGCCTCCAAAGCAATTGAAATACATGAGGGTGCTTTGACATGAAAGGTGATTTCTAGAGAAAATACAGCATTTTCTTACATAAAGCAGAGCAAGCTCTAAACTAGTGATATGCATTACTTCCTGGGATTTAACAGCTCCTTAACTCAGCTTCTTTTCAATGTTTATAGGTATTCTCTTGGCCGGAATGGGCACTTCTGAGCACTAACAATGAAGCAGTGGTAATGAACTACAGAGTGGCAAAAAGTCTGTGAGGTTGTATTTGAATCTCTTGCTGTTCCATCTACTGTAACACTAAATCAAAAGAAACAGATACTCTCTCTGTTCATTGGAATTTGCCCATCATTTATCTTGTACTTGAAAGTCATTAGTAAAATACCAATTGACCCAGTTTGGGGTTTCTGAGTTGTTTTTTGTTTTGTTTTTTGTTTGGGTTTTTTGTTGTGGTTTTTTTTAAGAACGGTTTCTGTGTTTTCTCCATCTCTCAGCCTAACATTCTTCAGCCTTCCATGAATTCTTGAAAAGGAGTCTTTATCCACAAGAAAATAAAACAGAAGGGGTGAAAAAATAGATTATATTATGAAATTGATTAGGCCAATGAGTTCCACAGTCTTCTGACTGCCTGAGCAGAGCAAGATGGTAGAATTTCAGAGTCTCAACAACACTGGGTCATCAAAATTGGTATAAAGGCCTGGAGTAGCTGAAGGTAAAAAAACATGATAAATGTTTATTGGAGAGAAGACTGCATGGTGACTGCATGGATTTCTAAGTATCACTCTCAGAAAAACATGCCACAGGAATCGGCTACAAATCTCCAGTCCAATACTGGAGAACCAGACATTGAAACATTAGCAAAAATAAGTTTCATGCTGAGCCTGGAAACCTCCTGTGCAAGTTGCTCCTCACATCTTTCTGCCAATCCTGTTAATTACCAGCTGAGAGCAGAGGCAAGACAACTCCAATGTGGGATGTACTTCAATTATTAGAGGCTGGGCTCCTCTGAATCTCCTATTACCAAGGACTCTGCCTTTCTTGCTTTATTTCTTCCTACCTAACTACGCTGTTCTAATTTATAGCTTTGCAGTAGCAACCCTGTAGTTAAAACCGAAATGGCACTTCCACTCTAAACCTCTACTTTATTCCTTTCATTTGAGTTCGTTACTTCGGTTACCATAAAAATGTGCTTTCTGGCAGTCCCTGTCATCCTCCTCCTCCTCCACCCCCTCGGCAAAAAATATTTGTCATTCCCCAAGGACACTGGGTGGCTGATCGTGTGCTCTCTCTTTCATAGCATGTAGATTTGTCTTTGATGACAGCTTCTGGAGGTAAAAGTCCACAAGGATATTGCTGTAGTGTTTGCCTAGGAGAGAATTTGAGTTTTCAGAGAATGTAAAGGAACATATATTTGACCTATATAAACAGTAGAAGGAAAGAGGAGGGGGTTTGACCTCTGCCCTGACAGCACTTCTCCCTGCTTCTATTTTGAGGTTTTAGATCCCCAAAGAACCTGTCCGCAAATTTTACAAGAGATACGCATCAAAAGTTAGCATGTATGACAGCTATGTTAGAAGTCACACAGCCAACAGGCTGTACTGACTGTGCAGGCTCCTCAGAGCGCAATAGGGTAGCTTTAGTCACAGCACTATTATCCTAAAAAGAAAGCAAAACAAGCCCACAAGTCTAAGAGCTGTAAGTTCCTCAAGTCTGTCCATCTGTTTGATTAAAGATCATTGAAGGACAGAGACAAGGCAGAGCAAGCTTTGTTTCTATAAAACCACGTGGTCTATCAAGAGACTTGTGGGAGAAGTGAGCAAGGGCTATTGAAACTTCACAAAGGATAATTGCCCCACATCAGGTTTTGGTGATGGGATTTTTTTTCAACTTTATTAACAGATTTTACTTTCTTAAGTATTCAATCCTATTTATAGTTTCCCCAATATCATTTTAGATATCAAACCCACATTTTGTTATTAATCTAAGATTTCCAAAAGTGAACCAAGGTTTACTTTGATTCAACAATCCATAAAATTTTTCTGCACACTTGTGTGCATACATATGTGAAGTACTGCAAAGTCTCCTGCCCAGCAGAGAAAAGTGATTGCACTGATCATCTCCAAAAAAACCCCTAAACTTCAGAATTACCCTATTTGTCATTATTTTTAAAAGTGCCAGCTCTTCAAATATCTCTTGAAGGTTTTGTTTTGATGTCATGGCAGAAATGGGATACGAAGCAAGAATAGGTGAAAATCTTGGGGTCAAACTCAAATAGTGAATAAGAGGTACTCAGCCAATGGTAATGTATGTACCCCACAAACTACTAGGTAGATCAGCTCTTCTCCCTTTTCTAGGCTGTACTTCACATTCAGCCTGTGGGATTAAAATTGCTGCTTCTCAGTGCTAGCTGCCTTCGAACAAGAAGAAAAGCTGCCTTGAACTGCTTATCTCCATTACACAGATTTTGAATTGTTCTCTGATGCACCTGTGTAATGGCCATTCTGTGTGGTAGGATATAAGACTAGATGGGCTCTTGGGAAATTGGAGCAATTGTAAAGAAATAGAAATATTACGGAGGCCTTTGGTAGGGCTTTGCTCACACATGCTTTTTCAGTGTGCAGGCAAAAAACAACACCAGGTTCTACCAATAACTTCTGTCCACTCTTCCTCTTTCATTTCATTTATAACAATTTAGAATCTCATTGTTACTATACAACCGGCTTCTGCTGATGAAAATAGGTCAGATAAGAGGATTTTTAAATTTGCTGACTACCACATCAGTTCAGTGAGTGCTGTGCCTAATGGTCATACTCTATAAAAATCAATAAATAGTTACAGCACAATGGAGATGCCTATTAACAACTTACATTTTAGATTATGTTTTGTGACTCTTAACTGGTGTCTTCAGGGCACTTTTTTTTTTCATTCTTGGGATTTTGAAGGGCAAAAGCAAACATGAATACAATGATGCAAATTGCAAATTTTGCAATCACAGCTTCAGAGACCATCCTTTGTCCATCAGAGATGATGTAGCCTCTGGCATCTCCAAATTAAAAAGAGATATTGTTTTTCTTCCACTTTAGCAGGGTGTACAAGGCAATTTTAATCAACTCTGTCTTTTGGCTGTAAGAATGGAAATGGGACATTGATCTTCCCATCCTCTTCAATAGAGGAAATATTCTTTCCACAGGGACTTGATTAAAACACATTTCCATCACAGAAAGGTCTGTGAAGTAGCAGAGATGTTTCAGAGCATATTTTCAGGTGTTTTGTTAAAAAAAACCCTCCTCTTTCAAATAAATTAAAGTAATTTCTTTCCACTACACTCCAAGGGAAGTTTCTGAGATATCTAGCTTGGGTAACACACAAAAGAAGTATCACCTGCTCTCACTGCTGCCTGTCCTGATGTTAGCTGTGACACCACAGTGACAGGAACATTACTGCAGCTCAGAATCTTCTGCAGATTAAAGGTGTCTGGTTTTTGTTCTGAAACAGGTTGTTACAACTGGAAGCAAGAGGCAGTCTCAGAAACTCTTAAAAATCTGCACACAAACACCCTTTAAGGAAAAAGTCACGTTTAATCCTATAGCAAAACTTCCACAAAATGTCCCTAATTCTAGTGAGAATCTATTACTTCTACTACTTGAATGGCTCAGTCACAGATTTTTGTTTATTCCTGATAGAAGCAGAATACAACGACAGCAAAAGCAGAACAGAGAAAAAAATCACCTCTGATTAGATTCTTTGCTAGTGGTATTTTTGCCAGGTTAAAAAAAAAACAAAACACCACACACACAACTAAGTGTAAAACCGTCTAATTTACTGAATACAATTGACCTGCAATTTTCTGATCCACAAATGATTTCTCCATGGAAGACTTCAGTTCCAGATAATCTGAAGGCTCTCACTCCCTTAAGTGTCTGAACTAACTAAATCTTCACTAGAGAGCAAAATACTAATTTACCCGTGCTGCAAGATAGTGAGGAGGGATAAGAAGCAAAGAAATAATGTGGAAAATGAAGAAAGGAAAAAAGGAAGAATTCTATCTCTATTTTGTAATGGAAAGGACCTAATAAATATCTGTGAAAGGAACCCAAGAACAAACCTGACACCTGTGACACTTGAGACTTAAAGGTCATCGTCCTCAGCTTGACATAGAAGGGAAACCCACTATGGGCAAACATCAGGCATCACATACCCACCCAGCAGCACCAGTCACATAACATGTTTTACAAGTTCTTCTGCAGTAGAGATGGCATTGTAGCTACAATGGGGAAAACTCATGTACCATGTCAGTCCTGGAGCTGTGTTGCCTAAGATTTTTATTAACAGTTTTCTTAATGGAGATTGTAAGGCTCCCCTGGGGTACACTGCATTTGTGGACAGGTTTCCCTTGCTTCAGATTTGACTTCACATGTTCATATTTACAAGCTAATTTTATTCCCATCTCTGCACTGCAGTTCACTGTTGCTAAATTACCAAGGTAACAAGATTTTTTAATATTCACAATTTGTTTCCTCCAGTTGTTACAGTTTGGTTTCCTTTCCTGCCATCAGGCTCTTCTCACTAGCCCTTCTCACTAACATTCCTATTTCCATCTTCTCTCCTGTACCAAATATTTTTTTTTATATAGATATCAAACAGGAAAAAAAAAAAAACTGTGAGAAAAATTACATCATCCACCTAGCAGAAATCTCAAATTTTTTACAGGGTTAAGACAAGAACCCGAAATGTTTACCCCAGAGTGTTTTTTCATAAGCTAGTCTCTGTCCAGCTCCAAAAGCAGAGGCAACAATGTCCACATTGGTTGACCACTGAAGTAACCAGATCCCAGTAAACAGGTTGCAGTAACACATTCTTGTCCTCCAGTCTCCCAAAGAACAAGTCTCACAGGTGAGCACATCCAAACAAAATCCCTCCCTGCCCCAAGACAAACAAAAGTCTGCCGGAACAGCACCAAGTGAGTATTAGCTCAAGACCAAGCTATCCAAACCTCCATGCAACTTCCGTGCCAGTTGGCTCACCACTGTGGGGATTTGCTAACTGGGACTCCTGCCACTTGTTGAATTTTATGTAAGAAGTTTTCAAGGATCTTTCCAGCTGGGAAAGAAGACAGACAATGAACCCAAACACTCTAGACTTAACATAGGGAAAATTTATGCTTTGACTTTAGTAAACAATCTTGCTTAAAATGACTTGTTCCCTGTTAAGTACGCAGGTCAAAAGGGCTTTGCCTGCCACCCTCTGGCTTGGGCATCCCTGCCTTGCCTTTCAGTCCCAGCAGAGAAGGGAAGGGACTTTGTTCAGAGATGTTCAAACATCTCTTTGTTCAGAAAATTAACCTCAGACACTTGTAAGGCAACAATCCTGCAGGTTTGGAGGAAACTCTCAGTTTAGTACTGGTTTTGTTAATGTAACTGCAACAGAAAATCTGGGTGATCCCCTGACAAGCCCTGCTATCAGAGCTCACAAAGGAGCTTTCCATTAAAAAAAGGCACTTCCTTCTCTGAAACCAGACGCTCTTATCTGATCCATTGATCAAAGACCTTGTACTCCTCTTTTGAAGCTCCTGGTGAAACAACACTAAATATCAAGAAAAAAATTTCTAGAGTTTTCATTATATAAAAAGTTAAAAATTAACCATTCTGGCCTTTTTTTCTCCTTGCCAATATCATTTCTAATGCTAATGTGTCCCTATTTCCTGACTGACTTCAAGGGAAAAAAAAACACAAGGAATGTACACATTCAAGTAATAGGATGCCTTTGTCAGTTCATTCAAAATGTGCATTTCTATTAAACAGCCAGGCCTTTTCCGCCACTGGAATTCCTGATTTTACTCAAACTGCTACTGTCTATACACACACACAAATAAGTGACAATTCTCCTCCTTTTTAAAAACTGTGCCTCCCCATTGGCTCAAAACAGACTTGGTTCTACGGCAAAAGTGGCAGTGCAAAAACATTATAATGTATGCCAGGTCATTATTCAAAACGTTGCAGATAATTTCCCTGTGATTTCCATGTTCCTATGGAAGCATGCTACAATCTTTCTCCTCCTACATAAAGCCGTAAAACAAGAAAAGATTATTGTAATCCTTTTCTTCTCATGTCACAAACATTGTAATCTCCTTGCTATGTCAGAAATTTCTATGTGTAAATACCCAGTCTAACTTAAAAATAAGTTGCGGCAGCCTTCATTATATTGGTAAATAGTTATGTAAGCTACTTTAAATATATTTAAGCACAAACACACTAATGGAAGATTGAAGTTCTAGGCTGTAATTCAATCTTTGGTTTCTTGCATTTATAAACCACTCAAAAGTACACTCCCTTTTTATTAGGGAGTTAATTTAGAAATTAATTATAATCTGGTATACCACTGCCTGACATGCTTGAGTGTCTATGCTAGTCTCAGCTTCAGAGGCATCTGAGCATTTGAATGCCTTCAGAGCCCCTTGTGAAGATATTTAAATGACCTGAGCACACAAAGCAAACAGCAAAGGAAGTAAACGGAGGAACAGTAGGCAGCCCAACACCCCAGCAGCACCACAGATCCTAACCCAGGGGAAAACATTCTGGCTGGAATCAGAGACAAGACATGGGTCTGGGACAGAGCTCAGGTCTGCAGATAGCACAGGCCCCCAGCTGAATTTCAGCCTTGACTGTGGCCTCAGAGAAAGCTGAACCTTTGGCCTTTGATTTTTTTATTTATTTTAAATTAAATGGAGCCAGCACATCACAGAAGCTTTTTTATGAATTAAATTGAAGCCTGTGGGAGCAGTTCAAATGTCAGGCTGCTACAAGAGGAGGTGATTACATGACACAGTGAGCAACAAGCCATTCTCTTATGATCTCAGAACCAAAAGTGGAGTAAATAGATACCCACTTTCAGGTCAACGGTAAGATCGTAGTCCAAGACACAGAAAGCTTTGTAAGAAACTACCTCATGTTTTGCAAAACAAAGGGGTAATTCTCCATAAAGAGGCCTCGGTATTGCACAGACATTGGGTATTCTTCCCAGTTACCTTCAACCTGCAGCACAGCGCAGGGAAATATTAACCTAATGGAACCAAAGCACTAACATCAGGTTAGAAAAATGAAATTCATTGTTTCCCCTGTTTTCCAGTTTGACATTGTTCCATTACTTGTCTAGTATTATTAAAAACATCTGCTTGTACAAATAGCTTTCACAGTCACAAGAAAGTTGGGAATTAGGATGGGGAGTGTGTCAGAACATAAGCTTAGCAGTTGTCTTGGGTTTGAGGAGATACCTGTAACTTGGAAACATTTGTGTGGGAGAGCTGCATTTGCAAACTACTCATGTTGTACTAAGGATTATTAGAAGATGTAAATCTGCAGAGAGCCGCCTTCTTTCTCTAGACTTCCACTTCATCATGACTAATCATGAAGGAATATTAATAATACCTGTCTTAGGACTTTTCTAGTAAAAAAGAAGATCAAGTTTCAACAGAAGTTTTGCAGCCCAAGTGCACTTTTCACATCAGACTGAATTGGAGGCAGACACTAAAGGGAAGAGACAGTATCAGGTGAAATGGGGACAGCTTCCAAAGCACAGCAGAGGAACAAATAGCGCCTCAAACCAAAAGCCAAGGCCTACAAATGATAAACACAGGCTTAATAAATTTACACATATGCTCTATTTCCTGCCAATCCCTGCAGCCTCAATAATACCATTTTATTCTTCAATAGATGTGAGAAATGTCCATATAACACACCATTTCCACAATGGACACTACATTGGAGTCAAGGAGAAAGAAAACCAAACTTGTAACTGTAACAGAGGGTAAACAACTGTCTTGTAAGAACTGCTGAAAGAACAGAGGACTGTCTCTATACAGCGAACAACAAGGCAGGTTAAATATTTTCGTAACATATAGAATGATGAAGAGGAATGAAGCCCAGAAATCACATCTGGATTCCAGCAACTAGTACTAAATCCACTGAATAAACATCTGGCACATGGAATTCAATTTCTATTAGCAAAATGGCACAGAAGAGGGGATCACACTTTGCCTGAATGGAGCTACTACAGAGAAGAACTGCTAGTCATTGGACAAACCTCCAACTAGCATAAGAGTCTTACACATCATCTAGTGTCAGTAAAATGCAGAATAAGCTGGAGATGGATCATGACCCAATAAAATTAGCAGGTGTTTTGCCCTTAGCTTCAACAAGGCAAATATTTTATCCATGAACAATGACGTCTAATAGGACTACACTGAAGGACATACATATTTTCATAACAGAACTGAACACATTAACATGGAGTCAGCAAAAGTACACTCCAGACACTGCACATTCAAGTTCAGATTCAACATTTAAGGCAGCTTTACCTCAAGGGTGATAACTAAACTTTTCATATAATTTCTTCTTTAGGTATGACCATATTCCACATAAAGACAAGATCTAAATGCGCGTCAGCTTTCTCCTTCCCCATTGAAACCCATACCCTAGATCCCAGAGATATCCAGCAGTCGGGACAGATAGAAGTCACAAGGTGTTTCAACTGGGTCCCCATGCTGCAACATGCCCTGTCAAATTCATTAAATGCAACAAAATTAGATGACCCCTTGTTCACCAGAAAAAGTAAGACTTCATAAATCTGGTCCAGAAGTACTACTCAGAAGAAAGGTACCATGGATCCAGTTTTTGTGGATGTTTCTGGAGGGCGATTTCTGTAGGTGTTTTTTTGTGAGCTGAGGTTTTAGTTTAAGCAATCCTTGCTTACATTTATAAAAAAGCTGCAGTGCACACACTTCACTTCCCAGGGAAAAGGTAAGGGAGCGCAAACAGTAGGATCAGGGTGCTTATGGTTCAGAGTTTCTCAGATGACAGGTTCAATACATGAATCTATAAATCAAGTAAACTAAAAGAGCGCATGGAAAAGAACAGCGAGCTCATCTTCTGTCCTAGAGCTTTTTTGTCATTATGGGAGATTTTTTGCTGTTTGTTTTCAGAATTTTACTCTTTAGTTTATCAATTTTTTTCAAAAGTCGATCTTCAAATACTTAAAATTGAAAAGATATCTTTTATGCAATTCATCTCAGCTCAACCACAAACTTATTTAGAAAGACTGCTGCTTACTGGGTTTGAGACAACTGATTAAAAAAGATCATTCATTATTCAAATACACTTTTCAGATGGCAAGGCTTTTGGTCCTTTCCTCTGGTTTTGTGCAGCCATTTATTCCTGTACTGGAATACATGCTGCAGAGGGTGCAGGACAAGAAGATGCTAGATCTAGGCTATTTTGCTCTTTGAGAAGAGAACTGTGTTGAAGTGGAGATGCTTCTTACTAGAACGTAATTCTGTGTTAAACAGACCTTAACTAGCTAATTCCACTCAACTTGAGTAAAATTAAGACAAGAAGCAGCATGGCAATTTTGGAAGTGCAGTTTTGTTTGCTCTGTAGTAAGATGACACAGAGCTGTCCCAACCTGCTGAGAAGTTTCTTCAAATTTTGCTCTTTGGGCAGCAGGGTTTTTTTTTTAAAAAAAAAAAAAAAGAGAAACACCAAAAAAAACAACAAACAAACAACCACCCTGTTGACCAGTAAAAGAATCCTGTCCAGCTCTTATCAAAGTGTTTTTAACTTTGGTTAAAAATCTTCCAGCAGATCTCTCTACTGTGTTTTACAGTGTTACTCCATACCTTTCAAACAAATCCCAGAGAAGTAAATGATACTTTCATCTTTATTTTTACCATCCAAAGAAGATTAATGGGCCTAGCTGACTTCTTGTTCCCCAACTCTGTCTTCTCAGTTTAGGAAGCTTGTGTAAAAGGAAAGATTTTTCCTGGTAGGTAGACTTGATCACCTCAACATACTACATTTAATTTGTATTTTCTAACAACCATTCTGTTACAACAGATCATTCAAATAAACAATCTGCCCTGACATAGCATCATCATATCATTTATTACTTCTCACCCCCATTATTGTTAAGATATTGCTGCTACTACTGAACTAAAAGAACGTGAATACAAAGTTGCATCTGTGACCCAAGAGCCACAAAAGTTAATAACAGAGCCTATAGTCCAGCACACACTTTGAAAGGCGGGGCTTTGGTTTTCTCACTGCTCACAGCTCTTTGTTCCCCCCTTGGAGTGCACCAGCAGCCTCCTTCCTGTGAACTGGTCAAGGAAAGGGTATGGTTGAAACCTCTGGCAGGAGGAAAGGGCATTTGGGTTGTGAATAAGTCACCTGTAGTGGGAAGGGGGTCAGGTCCACCCTGAAAGTATCCATATACATATCTGCCAACACCTTGATTTACATGTTCTTCAAAGTACAAGTTGAGAAACCAGGGATTCTTAATGCCATCACATCATCCTCACCCCGTGTTTTACACTAGTAAGTGGGACAATGGGGTTCTCTAAAAGCAGCATGTCCTACACAGTCAATTTACAGTGCAGCTAGAGCAGAACATACACATCTGGATGATAACACTTCTGGCAGGATAGGACCTCAAAAAGTGACTTCTGGTAAAGCAACATGATCAGCAGTTGAGCTACATAAGAAATATTGCTCTTTCCCCACTCTGAAAGAGCTCAGTTTTACTGATTGAGAACCACATTGTTATTTCATTGACATACATCATGCACGATAAGGAAGAGAGCTAACTGAAAACAAAAATAAACTCGCTGGCAAAATGCCTTTTTGTACAAGTTCCCATGAATAAAGAGCCCTGCAGAAAACAAATTGAAACAACAGATAAGCCGAGATCCCAACAGCATCCAGCTCCACTCATCTCTGTTAACATAATGGAAAAAGGGCTCCTTTCCTGAGGTGGATCAGGATGTGACAGGTTAGGAAGAATGACAAAGTAGAAAGCTCTTAATATCCCTCTGTTTGTTCTCATCATCTTCATCCAAATTGGAAAGGAAAAGCATGTTAACAAAGTGCCGCACTGCATGGCTGTCTCATCTTGTAGGCAACAAGGCTATTTGAAATGGCACTTGCTTCTGTCACCTCACCTTCGGTTTCTGTAGGGCTACACTTGTGGCAGTTACAGACTTGCACCAAGTGTGATTCAAATGGGCCCAGAATTTCACCTATTCACACCATCTCTACTCTCCAGTTGGAGAATTATTACCCTTGTCAGCCTTTTGATTACCTCCAGCAGCTCACAACAGGACTTCTCCCCTCCCCAACAATTCCTACCAAGCCACAAGCAGAACCTGAGATTCTCTGATGGACGCAAAGGCTACACCAACAATGCAAGCATGAGATTGATTGCTCAAAGCTACAGTAATATCAAGGTACATAAGCTAATTAACTCAAGAAATTATGCATCTGTTGCAAGCAGAATTGCTTCCCCAAAGTTTTCCAAGGTGAAGATTTTTCCCTAGGATAAAGAAGAGTCAGTGAGAGGCTGTGACATCTTTACTCCATTTTGGATGACTCCTTGCTCAAAAGAACTCACAGTAACATCTTTCAAGCATTTGGGAAACTCACCACGAGACACAGGAGTGTGAAAGTCTGGTCTGCAAGAGGTCTAGGGGGAGATGAGGACTACTCAACTTATCCACTGTAATGCTGACAGAAGCGACACACTTCTGTGACTCTCTTACAGTATACATTGTATTTAGTTGTAAGATTAACAGCAATTATGTATTTATTTTAAATCTGTTTGTGTAACACAAAGTACTCAATGCAAAAAGGTACGCAGAAGAGCATAGCTGAAGCAATGCAGAAAGCAGCAGTTAGGCAACAGTAGTTTTCTCTCTCTCAAATCTCTTGCTTCATGTAACATAGGAAAAAACCCAAAAGCTTAAACATTTTGAAGACAAATTGCAGGTGGGAAAGCAAGGATGGATTATTTTTATTCATTTTTGACTAATCAGAACATTTTTGCAGGAGAACTGGAAAGCCTTATTTTGATTTTTACTTCTCCAGTCTGTATCAATATATCTAAAGACAAAACATTCAAATCATAGCCAAAAGAAAATAAAACACCATTTGGGAAACATTGAAATAGAATGTGTAATATCAGATTGTTTCTATTTCTTCTCTTCTGAAGCGATATACCAGTGAATCAACACGATTTCACAGAGCATTTCACTGCAGACAGAGCTGCACAGGCTGAGCCTGGACTCCATGCAAGTTTCTGATGGAAAAACCAAGTCAAAGGATTCCTGTCCGAGAGAACCTTTGTCTTTTTTTTAAAAAAAAAAAAAAAGAAAAAGAAAAAAAACAGCCAAAACCAACAACTTTTTGATGTTCTACCTGGTAAATTTGTCTCACCAGGAACCAACATTCTGCACAGAAGAGCTGGAAGATTACGTATTTAGCATCTGAAACACAGGAAAAGAACAACCTTTCTCTGTTGAATATAACAACTAAGAGCGAGATTGCTATCGGCTTCAGTAGAGCTCGGAATAGTTTATACAAAGTGATCAGCGACTCTTTTAGTGAAAACTTTTTCAAAAACTCTAAACTTATTCAAAGCCACAGTTCTAACCATCCTCCCAGCCACGAGACTACTCCTCTAGCAAGACTGTTTTAAACAAATGGCAATAACCCAGCTATGCAAACAATAGCTGAGAACTACCTGTTATGTTGTACAGGTTGCAGCACATAATCATCTATCTTCCCTCTGCTGAAAACACAGCAATGATTATATAGCACTCATTTAGGTATTTGAATTACAGAGAGATGTTACACATTAAAGTAATCAAAGGCAGTTTAGGTAATGAAGTTGACACAGAATGCAACATTTCCCAAAGAAACATTTCATTTGCATGTAATAGAGCTCTTTTAAGTTAATTTTGACATTACATCATGATAACAACACTTGTTGACATTTACAGCATTTCAGTGACAAGCCTTCTTGAATCGTGATGAATTCATCATTTTTTTTATAACACCAATAAATATAATTTCATTTCATAAAGGAAGAAAAACAAAATGCTAAGCACACAGCTATTCTCGCTGTTATATGCAAGATGAATTGGCTGTCTGAGCAAATATGCCATAGGACACAACCTTCAGGAGCCTGAGAAGTTAATAAGAAGAGGCATTTTGAAAGATAGCTCTGCATAGCTGCACATACAGGGAAACTGTGAATTCAGACAAATACCACCATCATCTGTCATTTGACAGAAATGCTTCCTTTGTTCCTTGTGATTTATCTGAGAAATATTATTATAAGCCATGCATATTCTTTACTGCAGATGCAGAGGCCAAAAATGCAGAGCCATTGCAGGCTAGCAAACATGAAGGGGTAAAGGCACCCCAAATCAGCAATTGGCTGTCTTAAGAAATGCAAGGCAGTAAGAATGAGCTCTGGATGGAGAGGAGGAAAGGGAAACTCATCCATGTGGATCACTGGCACTTCCTCTGACACGCGGAAACAAACTCTACAACTTGCAGAGAGTTATAAAGCAGGCATGTTTACTTCAGCGCCAGGTGCAAGGGCGATCACTCCTCCAAACTTGCACACCAAGTAAAATGAAGATACCTATTATATACCATGAGACATTTGCATATTCATAGTACACTACATATTCACTGTTATTCACACTTAGGATTGATTACAAGTTTCTCGCTTCTAATGTAAATTAGTACACATCTTCAGTAAGCACTAATAAAGCCTCTATATTAACTACACATGCTCCCCAAGTGGGGCTTTGCCCTCTTTCGGAGGGGCTATTTGAGTTGGAGGTCACAATCTCCCACTACCACAATTACCTCTGTCCTGCTCTCAGCTATTTTATTGTTGATGTCTGCGGGTTGTAACATGTTATCAGTTTGGCTCCCTTCACGTCTAGAACTCCCTCTCTTGGAGGCCTCTCTCCACATTCTTACCTACTGACTTAGATAACAGTGTTCCTTCTATCATTTGTTCTTTTTCTCAATGCTTCCTAGCCTTGAGATGCTAGGCTAAAGAATGTGCCTACTTTTCTGTTAATTTAGCTGAATTCTTTAACCCTTTGGTATCACCTCTTGTCCTGGCCACCGTCTCCTGGCTCAGTGTAGAAGAAAGTCTGCCGAGTGTCAGTCACAGGACTGAGAGCTTCTTCCTTGGTATTCAGGGAGCATAATGGTATAGGGGATCCAGGACAAATCTATACTGCAACTTGGGTAGAAAACAAGTAGTCCCAGTCTTTTCCCTTTGGAGTTTCATTCAAAATAGGAAAAGTCTAATGTATGCATGTGTTAACATAACTGCAGAAAGATACAGAGATAGCAAGACATTGTGTCTTCTGTTAACTTCTCCAGGAACACACATCCTTTATCTTTCTGTGCTACAGCATGAAAGAGCAACTGGTCCAATTAAGCCTTGAGCTGAAATGTAACAACTTCTGAAACATTTTCCGTTTATATTAGTTGATGAGAAGCCTTATCAAGGTCCAGGCACATAGATCTCTCTCCTTCCCTCAGAAGTTCCCTTTCCTAACGCTTATTAATTTACTTTTTATACTAAACTCTCATCACAGTTACAACATCCACTGAGTGGTTTCAAGGTTGAAACAAAATCCTTGTTCTACAGAGCATGTGGGGAAAATAACATACTGCTGGCACTGCAAAAGAAAACTGCATTCTTGCTCTCAGAGTCTTTCAGTGGTACTCTGTCTTAAGGCACTAGCCAATTTAACAAAGGTAGAAATCTTAATTTACATGAAGAAATATAAGTCAAGGTGTTGGCAGATATGTATATGGATGTACATAGATTGAACCATGACCAGGAACAGCGCTCAGATACTATGTCTGCTGGCAAAATTGGGTAAGATCTTGTGAATTATCTGGCTTTATTGCGTTTAACTCAAATCAGTAAATATTAATACCTCCATTTCATCAAATTAATTTGCTAGTGAGAAAGAGCATAATTCTCATGAAGTTGAGTATTTGGTTATCCAAAGTTTCTATGCTGAAGACAGACCCAATTCATGAGAAAATGCCCAAATTCTCCAAACACAAACAGAAGCCCCCATGTTTACAGAACACTTGACAAGCTGCCAAACATGTTAGTGATTTTCTAATTATTTATAATTCCTTCTAGGAGATATTTATCCATTTAATTGGCATAACAAAAGCAAGCTATCAGTTACCATGCTCAAATGTCAGTTCGTACTCTGTTGTAATTCATATCTAATCAATGTACAATCACATGTTGTTTAATACCAATTAAATGTCTAAACAGTTCTTTCAGCATTATTACCCTAATAAGATGGTAATTGTGTGCTCAACATTTCAGTAATATTTGAGATAACATCCTGCAGACCATACATAGCTCCTTTTACTTGCAGAAGCTCCGTATGCTGTCAGACATCAATAATTCATTACTAATAACTGCTTTAATACATCTAAGCAAACCACTTATGAAATTATTTTTATAAATAAACATGATGATTTTGTTGTAAAAGCTTGTAATTTACACTCAAAAAAAAGAGAACTTGCATGAAATATACACAACAATTGGCTTTGCCAATTTCTGTCCCAAGTAATAGAAGGGTCAGTAGATCATATGCCTGGAAGTATTTGCAAAACCACTGCTGGACATTAAAAAAAAAAAAGACAAAAAAAAAAGCTGTGCAAGTCTACAGCACCTGCTTTCAGTGAAAAAAAAAAAGGGGGAAGAAATTTTGTCACAAAGGAAGGAAAAAAGTAAAGGTACCTTGTGAGTCCCAGCAGCCCTGCTCCCCACCGATACCCTTGCATCAAGAAGGAACAATCTGCACAACCACTGAAAGGGAGCACACTCTCTCCCCTACCCGGAATGAAATGCCTTACCTGTAAAGATATTTACTATTCTTTCAAAGTATCTCTCTCCTCCCCCCTCGTTTTTCAGCGTGTACTGTTTTGCATCTACCTCAAAATGAAATTAAAATGAAGCTGCTGAATGTGAATTATTTTTTTTTTAAGCAAACCCCAGTAATTCCTTCCCCACCACACAGCTTTACAATCTTGAACATGAGATATGAAGAAAAGTCATTAAGATCTTGGGACAAATTCAGACTACCCAGCTCCCTGCTTTATGTGTTACCCAGCTGATAGTCAGCAGTGATTAGTATTGAAATAGCAGCAGGGCTAATTATGGATCACAGAAAAGATCTTTTCAGCAGAGGTGATAGTACATCAGGAAAGAAGCCAAGTATTGACCTCATTTAATGGCAAGTCCAGTCACACGGTGTAAGAACAGGTCTGTGAATATCTCCATTGAAAACATATTAGGTGCGATTGTTGATCATTGCCCTACATATAAGTCTAAAATGCGGCCTTTCTGTAAGCCCCTCTGCTCCAGATAGGAAGCCTGCTTTGTAGTGCATGCTGCATCTTTTGAAAGGGCTCATTCAGATGAACAGAAGTTTTCTAAGAGGAGAAAGGTTTAGCAACTCTCAACTTTGAAGGAGGCTTCCTGCAGCTTCAAGACACACTGTCCAAATAGCAACCCAGAGTAACCTCTCCTGTTTTATAAATGAAATGGTGTCATGGTTTAACCTCAGGTGGCAACTAAGCACCACCCAGCTGCCCACTCATTGCCCCCACATTGGGATTGGGGAGAGGATCAGAAAAGTGAGAAAACGCGTGGGTTGAGCTAAAGACAGTTCAATAGGTAAAGCAAAAGCCCCATGTGCAAGTAAAGCAAAACAAGGAATTCATTCACTGCTTCCCATCAGCAGGCAGGTGTTCAGCCATCTCCAGGAAAGCTGGGCTCCATCACACATAACAGTTATTTGGGAAGACAAAATACCATCACTCCAAACATCCTCCCTTTCCTCCTTCTCCCAGCTTTATATGCTGAGCATGACACCATATGTTATGGAATATCCCTTGGACCAGTTGGGGTCAGCTGTCCCGGCTGTGTCCCCCCTCAACTCCTTGTGCACCCCCAGCCTCCTCACTGGTGGGGTGGGGTGAGGACCAGAAAAGGGCTTGACTATGTGAGCACTGCTCAGCAAGAAGGAAAACATCCCTGTGTTATCAACACTGTTCCCAGCACAAATCCAAAACACAGCCCCATACCAACTTCCGTGAAGAAAACTAACTCTACCCCAGCCAAAATCAGCACAAAATGGTTTGAAAAATACACAATCAAAAAGGTCCTTAAACCAAAAGGGAAAGGGGAACAAATTCAGAACAGCTTTGGATTAAAAACAAGCTCACTATTTTGCCTAGGAAAAAAGTGGAATAGATGCATGTTTACAGAATACAGTTTTACAGGACGACTCAGCCCTACCAGAAGGTGTATCAGAGGTTTTCTGTGGAGAAGAAAAGTTATTGCAAAATTGCTTTCTAAAGGATTGTCATGGTTTAACCCCAGCCACCAACTAAGCACCACGCAGCCACTCACTAACTCTCCCCCTGGCCAGTGGGATGGGGAGCAGAATCAGGAGGAAAAAAAAAGTAAAATTCATGGGTTGATATAACAACAGTTTCATAATTGAAATAAACTATAATAATAATAGTAATGAAAAGGGAGACAACAAAGAGAGAGAAATAAAACCCAAGACAGACAAGTGATGCACAATACAATTGCTCACCACCCGCTGACCAATGCCCAGCCCAGTCCCCAAGCAGCGATCTGCCCCTCCCAGCCAACTCCCTGAGTTTCCATACTCTATGGTATGGAGGAATATCCCTTTGGCTGGCTTGGGTCAGCTGTCCTGGCTGTGCTCCCTCCCAGCTTCTTGTGTCCCTCCTCGCTGGCCCAGCATGGGAAACTGAAAAGTCCATGACTTAGGGTAAGCACTACTTAGCTACAACTAAAATACTGGTGTGTTATCAACATTATTCTCACACTAAATCCAAAACACAGCACTGTGCTAGCTACTAGGAAGAAAGTTAATTCTATCCCAGCCAAAATCAGGACAAGGATATATTCCCTCTCTGCTTCATTAAAAAAAATCTGTTCATATCCTTTCCCATTTTGGTCATTAATAGCACCTGAGTAGCTGCAGGATGAATTGCCATTTTAGTAGAGTGCTACAGTTCAGATCCTTGACTTAGTCCAAGATGACTATTCATAGGTGATCAATAGACTATTTACTTGAAAGACAGGAGGACAAATGGTTGATTTATCTTCTCCCCAGCTGTCCACCAATTTCCTCAAGCAATCATGAAATTACTATAGCCATGAAGTCAGTAGCCACTATTTCTTCTCCAGGCTGGAGTTTTAACTGAGAAGGGAGCTCTCAGAGTCTTTGGGTGACTTTAAGGAAAGCAGTGAGCACCACAGGCCTTGGCCAGCTTGACAAATGACCACAAGTTATCTGAAACTGTTGAATAGCGAGCAGCTCCCTCACAAATCAACAACTAACCTGAAGCCACCTAAAGCCCCAAATGGTGTTTTTAGGAATGACGAAGAGTATCCAGAAAACACACAGATGGACAAAGTGCAACTGTCTTTTTTGGCTTCCAGCCATGACATGAAACTCAATACCATCCTTTAAA
The DNA here is from genome assembly GCF_000690535.1 of Cariama cristata. Classification (NCBI taxonomy): domain Eukaryota; kingdom Metazoa; phylum Chordata; class Aves; order Cariamiformes; family Cariamidae; genus Cariama; species Cariama cristata. The sequence goes on along the minus strand of NW_009619084.1, from coordinate 96,734 downwards.
AGGGGCTGAAACATCTCTGGTAGTCATTAAGAGTTTTTTGCCTGCAAAGTCAAGCAAAAGCTTTTTCAACTGAACGCATTTTGGCATATGGTTGCTATAAACATGATTAGTGAACATGTTCTCACTTGCAACAAATGTGCATGCTGAAGTTTATTTAGTACAAAATCTGGTGGAAAGCAAGTCTTAACCTAATATTCCAGGAATATTCCCATTTCAAAGCTGCTTTCTGGAAGTTGGAAATTCAAGCCATAATGCTGTGATTGCCCCTTAATGGTTTAACACTGCTATAGAAATTCTTGACTAATTCTAAAAATCTAGATGCAGCATTAACATTTTATTACAACAGTCCAAGTGGAGGGCCAGAAAGCAAGCATGAACTATATCCCCCCTATCTATAATCCAGTCCTCATAGCTGCTGAAGCACTCCATTTGGAAAAAGGAGACCCTGGTTCAGTTCTCTACCCCGGCTGAAGGACCGCAAACTCACATCTCACAGGCGGCTTGCGTTAATCCCTGCATATGTGTTTGGCAGAAGAATGAAGTTGGAGTGACTGGGCAGGTTCACTTCCTGTTTAAGTCATTCCAGAAAAGAAATTGTTAATCTGCATGATAGACAACTCAGGATACGCAAAAAACTACTTAGACCACTCAGCTAGGAAAGGAGGTGACCCATTTTCATTATTATCAGCAAATAGTTAAGCTGACACTGCAGCCAGGCGCCAGACCCCTGGAATGGGTCAAAATTTCAGTAACACCTTCCCCACCAACATATCCTACCAGTTAGTGGTAGGTTTTTATTTCTCAGCAAGTTTGTGCATGCTCATCTCCCTACATTGGCCCAGAGCCATGTGCTGAGGCACCCAGTTCTCCCTAGGCCCTGTTCCGGGAGTCACAGATAGCACAGGAACTCACCTCTCCACTGAAGGCCAAGTGTTTAAAGTCTAGACCTGCAAGTCTCTAGTTTCTAGACACCTCAGCCATTTGCTGGCTCTGGTCCCGAGAACCATATTTCAGATCACTGAGCATACATTAGAAAATATGACTTTCACTTACTACTGACCTGAATCATATTTGAACCAGTGACTTAACGTGAAAGTCTCATGCATTTTACTGTAAGCCTATGAGTCATCCAGACCCTAAGGCAGAACATTTCTCAAACTAAAAGACTGAAAGATTTTTCTGGAGGTCGAAACCTAAGTACTTTAAGACTGTCTATGCATATTTCCCTGTTAATCAATTTAGTTAATTTCTGACTCTCCTACTTAAACCTGCTGTGCGATTTGTCTGAAACAATAAAAGTGATTCAAAATTAATTTTTCATATGCTAGATTGAAATAAAAGATAAGTATTTTATAACAAGTGCTTTTTGTTTTAGTAAGCTTTACAGGGTTAATAGGACACGTCTAGGTTATCGAAATAGCTTTTTTTTTAAAGCAAGGAGTCATCATAGATTCAAGTCTTGTCATCTACTGCATCTATAATCAGGATCACTGAACTCTTGTCATTGTTTGCTGAATGTACTGGCGAACTGCTTCATGTGGCCCTGGAGGTGGCTTAAACGTGGTTATGAAATGGACGGATCTAGCATTAAATGTTTCATAAACACAAAAGATCCTCACCCTACTATTAAAAATATATAGGGTTTGTTTTCTTCCCTTTTTTCCAAGCTGTACTAACAACTGTTGAGTCCCATCAGACAGCAGAAAGAATCTCAACACCAAGTTAGGCATTGAATACATTACTACTTATTCACTTCCCTGGTCCATCAAAACACTTCAGTGTATCTTTAACCAGCAAAAAAATCCCAAGAGAGAATTAACATTAAGCAAATACTTCATTTGTTTACCAAATCAGGTCCTAGGTCTCAAGTTGTACCACTATCTCAAATCTGCCTTGGCTTTCTAAAAATTTTACCTTTCAGTCTCTCACCCTTCCTTGGCATATACATGTTTTTCATTTAGACAGTTTTGAAGGTGTTTGTGTAGAATCAAATTTTCCCCTCATCACATTCATTTACAACAGAAAGTCACCATCTGGTGGCATAAAACAGACAATCCCATGAGGTACAGCACACATAAATGGCAGGAGTCTCTGCGGTTCTCCACGCTCTTGACTCAGGACTGGACAAATTACTGTGGCTCAACACAGTCCTCTGCAGTGCAAAACAGGTTTGTGTCCACATTCAGCTGAGCAGCATGCATGGATTTTGTCCAGCTCATTAGTTTCATGCAGTGTGTCTACTCACTTCCCACAATACTATGTGTTGTATGGAACTGCCAGAACAAAACAGTCCTGGAAATAGGTGAAGGTTATGGGTTTGTTGCTTGGTTTGGGTTTTTTTTAGGGGGTTGATATTTGTGGTTTTGTTTAAAAAAAAAAAAAGGCAAACCAATTTTTTCTTTCTCCCCCACCCCTCCACAACATGTCAGCAGCAGCAATCTTTGTAGTACAGAATATGTGCATCCCACCATAAGAGAACCAGGTTGCACTTTGAAAGAACTTGGCTGCTTTTACAATAGTAGTTTCCACTTTTATGGAAGGAGAAGCAGGTTGCAGACTGGAATGGCCTTTCCGGACAGGAAGAGACACAATGCAGCTGGCTGCTCTATCCTTGTCACTGCAGCACTCCAGCCAACATTTCATTATGCTTAAGTATGACAAGCAACACTGTACAGTTGCCATTCTCTAGGATCTTCACAAAACCAGAAGCTATCTCAACAAGCTCTTCCAACAGACAAAATTGAAAATTGTCAAATTGCACCAGAATGATACAGCTTGCAGGGATTGTGTTGGGAACAATAACTTACATCCTACTATGCATTCCTCTCTGTATGCAGCGTTTGGTAGAGGTGACAGGTACTGATAATTCTGGTTACAATACAGCCTGTTATTTTTGGCATCTTAAGTTACCTGCTGCAGGATATTGCTGTGAATACTACAGCTATTTGCCTAGTCATTAAAAAAAGAGAGAGAAGAGAAAGCAAATGCTTTCAGCTACTCCAGAGCAGGACCACTTATGCCAAGGTGCAAGGCGCAGAGGGAGCCTTGTCCCTGCACAGGGCCAGGGAGGGGACCAGGCCCTGCCGGTCTCTGCAGCCTCTCCCCGAGGCTGCTCTGATAGTCTGCAGTTTGGGAACAGTTTGGAGCCTGGTTTCCTGAGGGAACAGGGCAAATGAACTCATACTGTGCATGACAGTACCTCTGTCAGCCAGGGCTTTTTAGTAATTTTGAATCCAATGGCCAATTTCAGTTAAATCTGACAACATGAGAGAAGTCACAAAGGTTAAATGCTTATACATTTCATGCAACTACAGCCAGCAAAGGAGATAATTCCTACAAATTAGCTCCTGAAAGGCTATACTGCAAGTCGAGTTCATGATGGGCAGATCCTGGAGTCCAGGCAAAGTAGAACCATTACTGATACTCCAAACAACAAAAGCTTCAGTTGTTGCTAGAAAATTCGAACCAAAATACATACTCCATACAGCAATTTGACTTAATTAGTTCTGTCTATTGTAGAGCTGCTTTATCAGCTGTGTCTGCAGCACACTGATTCACTCTTCCATATTTTTCTCCTATATTTCATATATCATTCCAGACAAAAATACTTCCTTGAAATGCAGTCTTTTTCTACTTTTTTTTTTCCTGCTCCCTCTTCTACCTTCTCAACAAAGGTGTCATGTCAATGAGGTGACATTTTCAATTTTAACTGGGTTTGGTTTGTAGTCAACCTTTACTTTCATGTGGTCATTAACAGTTGTGGGATCAAACAGGGCACGGAAGGAAGTCCCCTTACCCCATTTCACAACACCTCCGTTCATGTTTGGTGGAACAGACAAGCTTGTAGCTGCCCGACTTATAACCTACTGTTGGGTGGAAAACTTCTCTGATTTTTATGAGCCTTGAGGGAGTCTGGCTGTAGCTGATTCAACTCTTTCTGTGGGTGACTAGAAAGCTTGCTGAATGGTGGCATAAAGATTTCATAGCCCCTATCAGCCATGAAAGAAAGCATCTGAATCAGACTGGGCTTAGTCTTGTTTGTTTGGCTTTTTTTAGCAACAGCTAACAAAAGCTGTGTCCAAACCATCAGTCATCTGCATTATTGTATTGTGCCTGTAAACACACGATTTACAGAAGGGAAAATAGCTTCCTTTATTGCTATGTACATGAGTAATATAAGTCATAAAGCGAGTCTACATACTATGTCAGAATAGTGGCATATAATGACATTTCCAGGTTTCCAGCAGAAACCATTATTAGTTATTATTTCCTTCTCAGAAATGCATCATGATACACTGACTCTTCTTTTTATTATTAAATCTATTTTTTAAATATTACAGCTGTTACAACATTTTTAGGGTAAACGATTAAAGACCGAAGTGAATTCCACAGCTCCCTGACAAAGGTATTGTCCAGTCTTTGTACCACTGCTATCTCAAAAGGAAGACTTCCACATTAGAAAGCAAATAAAAATAAAAGGAGTAACAAGAAGGAAGACGACACATCTACAGGTACAAGAAATAATCTATTAAAACTAAATCAAGTTATATCCAAAACCTAGTATTCCAACTGCAATGTATCCTCCTTTTCCTTCTCAATGAATTCCTCCAGCAGGCTGGTTGCACTGCTTTTTCATATTTTTGATCTTTTACTTTTAGCTGAATAAACCAGTTGGCTCCCTGGCTCACTCCCCCAAAAAGTCATCCTCAGTGTTATTCTTTTAGCACCCGGTCCATTATTCTTTCTCTCATCTCTACACAGTATTAAACACAGGAGAACAGAAAGATCCAGATTAACACTTCCAATTCCAGCTTGCTTGCAAATAGAAGTAGTTTGCCAAACTCGCACCTTAAATGATCCATCACACCATAGCTTGAAAACACAAGATCGCTAATGAAATTTTCTTGCATTTTCAGAATTGTTAGAGATTAGCGGTGTCTCCAAATACCTGGTAATTTCACTTCTGAAGTCTCACTATTAGGGTCTCAGCCTTTTTTCATGCAACATTGCTTCCTATGTATGAAATTTCTTGGCATAAATGTATTTCTTCTTGCATTGATCTTTCACAATCTGTTTTTCCATCTTGCATATTAATCAGACTTAAGTACTCATTCTGTAAGTACTTATACATGTGCTGGACTACCCTTGCCAAGTTATTCTATTGTCTCTGAAGGTATTCGTGTACAAAAATAAGGAGCTGAAAACATTTGCAAGACAGTGGCCTGGTTTTACACACTGATGAAACGTCATCTTGCAGAATAACACAGCATCAACAGCAACACCATTATATCCCTGATGATCTTAACTCTAAGATATAGGACTTTGTTTTGAGGAGGGTGGAGAAGAAAGGCAGGGGGAAAATCTGCAAAGGACTGCTGTAGACTTTTGTATGATTTTCAACACATTCAGATTCTCAAAAGGCTTATGCTTCTTTGGAGCAATTGTGGCTTGATAATCACCCTGAAAAACAGATATATTGCTGTCCTTGCCTCTTCTACCCCCAATGAATTTCAAAACATTAGCCTGAGTACCACATGGTGCACCTGTTGCACACATGCTCTTACTGTTTAAACCAAGCAAATGAAGATTAAAGGGCAGTTTTGGTCCTACCTTATATCAGTGCATGCAGGTTAGCTTGTATGGAAGTAGTTAACACTGTAGGAGTAATTTTCTTTCAAGATACAAAATTACTGAGGTGAAGAAGCATCTCTTGCAATAGACTGTATCACTGGGACAAAATCCAGACCAATATATTTTGATGAATGATAACAGAGAAATACGACCTAAACAGCATGAGGCTCATTAAAAAAACAACTTTCCAACATGAAATTTTACCTTTTCACCTTAGATTCCCAGAGCTCACAGTACTACTGATCATCTTCCCACAGTTTGACAAGAGGTCACTGACTGTCATTTGTTAGATGCAAGTTGAACTGTCTGTCCTCTTTCTCCAACAGCCATCTCTTAATCCTTAACTACAATATCTTCACTTAAAAAAAATTTAAAACTCCACAGCTATGAGGGAGGAGAGAAACATCAAAAGCATCCTGTGACTAAGCTTGATTTCTCAAACAGCTCTGAGGTATTCTTGATATGCATGTGGTTGTGTTTGCCTTCTGATGCATGACAGACATCAAACATCAAAATTGTGATACGAGTGTGACACTGGTCTCAGCAGTACTGAGAATAACTGTTTATGATCCTAAGCAGCTTGAATTACAGAAGTGGAGTTTCTGAAGCTGTAAAGCTGAGAGGAGTATTAATGCTGATACTTGATAGCATTTTAAGAATTCAGATGCCTTCTTTGCACCTGAACTGAAGCCACCCTTCCCTTTCATACTTTCAGTGCTTTATGTCCCCCTTCTGTCACAGAAATTGATATTTCCTGACATTTAGTACTGTTTCTATGCCTTGTAGCAGTTCATCATGACTGACTTCCTCAGCAGCATCTGAGGAAGCCTGTAAGTAAATATTAACTAAGGTAAATAATAAAAGGAACTGCTTGAATCAGTTCAGGCTCAAAAGCTGCTGCACTAAGCAGCTGGGCCCCAGCCCACTACCCCAGATCCCTGCTCTCCCAGCAGCACCGTGCCACCTGATGCTGCTCCCCAGGGAGCGATGCCCCAGCCAGCCCCAGGGCTCCATGGCTGCCACCACTGCTCCCAGGCCAGCACTCCTGGACCCCACAGGTGGGGACAGCCCTGGCCCCAGGCCCTTGCCCATCACTTGCTCCCTGTTTCCACACTGCTCAAAGCAGAGACCTGGCACACGACTTCCACCGATGCTACAAACCCCACACAGCTTCTCCCAGAGCCCCACAGTGACAGCAGCTACCCCTGCAACAGCTCTGCCGGGCCCAGGCATGGCTAGCATTCACCACCACCACAGGCAGAACCATCTCCAGCAGGAGAACGTTTATTTCATGTAGCTTACTGCCAGCTAGCTCACACCTCCGATCACCCTGTCAGCTACCGACAAAACAAACACATACCTACATACACACCTCTCTTCCCTCTTGCCCAAGCTCTGCTGGCCTCGCCAACAGCTCTGCCGGGCCCAGGCATGGCTAGCATTCACCACCACCACAGGCAGAACCATCTCCAGCAGGAGAACGTTTATTTCATGTAGCTTACTGCCAGCTAGCTCACACCTCCGATCACCCTGTCAGCTACCGACAAAACAAACACATACCTACATACACACCTCTCTTCCCTCTTGCCCAAGCTCTGCTGGCCTCGCTTGCCTGCAGTAGCTTACTGCCAGCTAGCTCACACCTCCCATCACCCTGTCAGCTACCAACAAAACAAACACATACCTACATACACATCTCTCTTCCCTCTTGCCCAGGCTCTGCTGGCCTCGTTTGCCTGCAGGTTTCCCGCCATCCCTCATAGTCCCCTCAGCGAGGCGATGAGCTGGCCAAAACCGGCTGGAACCAGCAGGGGCAGGTGCTGCCCTCCCCACAGAGGCACCACTGCAGCCCCCTTGCCGAGGCACAAAATGGCGGCACTTCTGCCTGCCACAGCCCCAGCGGGCCCTTCGCAAGGAGGCCACGGCGTAAGGAGGTGGCCATGGACACGAACTGCTCAAAGCAATGGATTCCACTTGCCTTACCCAAGCAGAAGATGGCAATATGCAATGCAAAAAATTTGGAGGTTTTTTAGCGGTTTCTAGGCCCACAAGGTGCCAACCTCCCCAGATACATCTGCCTTTCCTTCTTTCCCCTGACAGGAAATACAAATAGAAAGTTTTAAAAAAAATTCCCCACAGTTCATTTTTATCAGGTCCCAAAACATTCATGCTGTCTGGAGAATGTACTGTCAGAAAGTATGCCCACTTGAATCCTAATTTTACAAATCAAATTTATACAGGCAGCGCTTAAAAAAAAATATCTCCAAACATCAGATAATTCACCTATAAAGTTCTCTCTATGTATGTGGTCTTGTTACAACAACTTTAAATCCCCTTTGCTTAGGACCTTCTTGACTAAAAGGGGACTAACAAGCTGTATTTGACTTAATTTCAGGGCTTTAGTACAGTCCAGTGCAATGTAAATAGCCTGTACATAACCAAGTAAA
>NW_009619084.1:65880-88634 GCF_000690535.1 Cariama cristata | reverse complement strand
CCTGCAGGTACCCGCTAATACTCCATCACAAAACTGCACAATTTAAGCTACAATAAATCAAAACTAACAGACATCAAACCTTTCACAGATGAAAATGGGTATAAGCTGCCACATCACAAGTCTATTTAAATGCAGACTTCAGATACCTGCTATTCTTAAGTATTCTTATACTTTTAAGGTGGACTCTCTGGGAAGGAAATGCTTTGTCTTGGCTGCACTGAATCTCATTTTTCATTCTTGTTAAGGAGAATCACACTCTAAACCTGAGTTTAAATCACAAACCTTAGATTTTTTTGAGAATAATACAGGAAAAAAGTAAAATAAGTGCTACTGTTTAAATTCCACAGAAAAATGTGCACAAAGCATTAGAGAAAAGGAAGCACAGAGAACAGGCAACAAATGCTATCCATTGCTTTCTAAGAAAAAGGAGTGCTTGACTTATTTTAAAATAACATCTTCATGAAAACTGCATGCTGAGTACAACACTTGGGCTTCAATACCTTGGGCTTTACCTAGAAACACGGTAGTTTAAGTGTTTAAGGTTGACCAAGTACATTTCCTCTTCCACACACAGAGATGTCCAAAGTCACTGAAACTAGAAGTGTGCTCAGTTATGTGAGAATTTGTCAAGATAGTAACAGAGATCCTGACAACATGATGACCCAGAAGGCATCATAAGCCACCAGGAATCACTTTAGCCCAAATATCCTGACACCAAAGAACTGAAAACAGTCCCAAGACATTTGTATGATTTCCAGAGCACTTTTTTTATACACGGATTTCACACTTCACTGCATTTTTCTTCTAAACATTTCCTAGCATTATTTCTAATAAGGCCACTTTAATGATGACCACAGAGTGTTGCCTGCTGGGACGTGCTAAATCTCATCATTGTTCTTATTAGGGAATTTATTATGAGTGAAATATTATTAATGAGACATAAGAATTGAATGCTGACAAAATGAACTTTTACTGCTAACATTCATCTCTGTTACTTGGACTGCATCTTCCCGTACTAAGGCCATGTCCTTTTATAGAAATATATGGACACAGAGAACAGGCAGCTCTGAACAAGACATCTTGAGCCCTTATAGCTGCTTCAAAAGTTCTAAATGGGCCAGATTAACCTACAAAGAACCACCTGACTTTCAGTCATCTCTATTTCTAATACAGGACCCAAGATAAAGTTATCCTGGAAAGTCTTATTTTCCCGACTTTCGTAAAATGGATGCTTAATGTCATCTCTGCAGTAATACAGAATTTGATGGAAGAAGATGGGCCTGATCAACAAAGTATTTGCATAGTTTTTTGGAGATACTTTACAACAAAGGAGAAAAGTATATGCTAGGACTGAAGCCATGTGCCATTTTGCCAAGCATCTCGCCATCACCTACCCTTCTCCACACCACAGATTTTAGATGAAGTTCCTCAAGCCTCCTATTGTTCAGTTAATAGCCAGCTGCAAATAAATTACCTCTAAACAAAAACACCAGACTACAGTGTTTACTATTGAAATACTTAATATTGAGGTAACAGCTCTCATTTGAACCAGAAACTAAAAAACATTGCTTTGTTTTATAATTTTATAAACATGCACTTATATCCCTTTTCCTGTTCCTGAACAGATTCAAGGTCATTGAGAAATTATAGCAAAACCTTTTTCTAGCAAAGTCTTATTTGACCAACAGTACCCAACCCATTTCATTGACCACCAGGATGAACAATTAGAAAATTGCTAACCAAGAAGCCATATTTAACTTTCTAAATAAGACAGACAGTTCTAGTTGTGTCATTCTATTTCAAATATCAGAGAGAAGGTAAAAAGTGAATCTTCAAATACAAATTAAATACTTCAGAATTACTTTCATATCCTCTACAGCAAGAGAAATGCTTCAAAGAAAGAAAATGCTCTTCCTTCGGTTTTTGTGAAGCATCAGCATCTTCCTCTAATAGCAGAGGAATAAAAAGGTATCACATAGCTTTAATAGCACAAGACACTTCTCAAAAAAAAACCCCAAAACTTTATTACTTTACCACATGCTGAAGATTAAATCCTTTCTTGTAATACTTGTTAAAGAAGCCTTCTGAACATGCTCACAAAATGTCACCGGATCACACAGCAAAACCATGTGCAAATCCCATTTTTATACTTCCTAATTCTTTCCTTGAAGGTTGGTAACATCTCATCTTTGTCTTGAGAGATGCCACTTCCCATTACGTGCTTTCAGGTAACTTAAATCTCTGGGAAACTTAAAAATCACAGGGCCTGGTCACCTACAGACACCTCCTGAGCCAATTAAATGCCTTCACTGATAGCAGCAGCAGACCCATTGACATTTTATGTGAACTATGTCTAGGAGGACAAAGGACTTGTAACTTGTAAGTTACATTTCTAGAGTCTTTCACACATATCAGGTGCTGTGATACCAGAAAATGCAGAAAGCTGCTAAAATTTAACATTGGTAGTAATATTTGGTTTTACAGGCAAGATAGACAATTTGTAGACAAACTAGGGATAGAAGTGTTAATTTAGTAGCTGCAAAAACCAGGATGCAGACAAAAGTGACAAGCCTGTGCTTTAAGCTCTGCCTAAGGTCACCTTGGGTCTACCTTTGGTACTGCTTAGTGTTGATGTTTGCACAAAACTGAGGAACCAGTGATGAAGACTATTTTCACTTTTCATTTCTCAAGATCTTTGCAGAAGGAAAACAAAAAGAAATTATCACAAGTATTAATCATTCTGTGCAGTAAGACCCCTTCATTGTCTGTGGGAGAAGAGACATTGACTTGAGAGCATCTTGAATCTTCCGATGTATATGTTATCAGTTTTGTTTAGTAATTCCCCTATTTTAGCTGCATAGAAGATGCCTTGATATTACTAGTAAAAATAAGGAAACGTCTCTTGACTCTACCATGGAATCATGACTAATATTGTATTGTTACCACTACTCACACAAAAGTAATTCACTTCATTATTATCCAACCTTAAAATGATACCTTCGTGTGATAGTCATAATTTCTACTTCTTTTAAGTAATAGCACAAATTCCTTAAACTTTAACTACCACCATTTAAAATGCTTCCCTGTATTGCTTCTGTTGCATTACCTAGCATCATTCCAGAAAGGCAAATCTGACTTCACATTCTGTTGGGTTGGTAGCAACTTTAAAACACACATTTTGGACTCAAAGGAAAGAAGGTGGGCTGTTTTTTTAATGAGGAGAACAACAGCAGTTAGAAGAGGCCTTCCCACTGCCAAGAACACACCCTGCGCCCCATGCTGTTTTTCAGAATGCTTTCACCTTCCCAAATGTTCGCCCCTAAGCATCTGTCCTTAGGCTTTTGAAAGACTAACTTAGTAGAAACACACATAGTAACACAGATAATGCTCTCTCTGGAGACTCTACTGTGGGATAAAGGTAATAGATTGCACTCGCTTTTTCAGTGACCCTTTCCTATCCTCTTGCCTTCCTTAATTCACAGCCACATCACCTGAAAGAAACAGCTAAAACAGGACCAGGATGGTGCAAGCAAGCTGATAATTCATCATCCCTTTTCTCTCAACAGACCCACAATCAATGTTGATCTGGCAGTGATCAGCCTGGTCTGGTGGAAGGTGTCCCTGCCCATGGCAGTGGGGTTGAAACAAGATGATCTTTAAGGTCCCTTCCAAACCATTCTATTAATCCCCTCAGTGTTCAGAGAGCAGCAAAGCAGCTGTGCCTCCCTCCATGCGTCTCCTTGAAGGCCCCATGATTGCCCCCACAGTTCTGGGAGCCCCCAGGTTGCTAACACATGCTCTCAGACCTTGAGACATGGATAGACTGCCTGGTTCACAGGGTTCTGTCCTTAAACACAGTGCAGTCTCTTGTTTCAAACCAAGCACTCCTCCAGGTTTTCCCTGCAGCTTAGTTCTCACAACAGGAGAATTACTGTGCAAGTACTCTGCCTTCTGCATTTGGGACAGAGCACCTTCCTGGGGCTGAGCCAGAAATTTGTAATGATTTTTCCATCCCTACCTTCAGGCTCCAAGTTTCCTAATCTAACACCATTAGATTCAGCTATTACTAGCCTGGGTTAGGCCATTTCACACAGTAGTTGCCTAAGGGCTGTTAGGCACAACACCAATATAAATATCACCACTCTGGCAGTCACAGAAAGGGTCTACATCCAAAACTCCAGCTCCAATTGAGTTTCACATGATTAGGCTCCTGTTTCTCCCTCTCCTACTGCTAAAAGTCCCTGCTTCTGTTAAATTTTCATACACTTGCATACAAAAAGCCCTATGTTTCTGAAGCTGTTCTGTATTTTCTCCACCTGACCACAGAACAAGACAACTGCTTCACTAGCAAGAGAGCAACTAAAAAAGAAAATCAGACTTCATGACACAAAAATAGTCCTACAAGTAGTGAGGTGATACAGTGACTTCAGAGACTTGATATTTCCCTCAATTTGCGCTACACTGCTTGCTCAAATGGTTCTATTGCGACGTGTGCCAAGGGAACGTTTAATAGACCTGTGCCTGGACAGATGTAGGTTTTCATTTACCTTCAAGGTTATTTTCACAAAAGCGTTACATTTTCCCCTTTTATCACAAAGCTGCCAGAGTACTTCAAGTACTTCATCTGGAAATTGTAAGTTACAATTCAATTGCCAAGGCAGGAAATGATAGACCATCTTTAGTTAGGAACATTATCCTCCCCTTCCCTTCTTACACTTGGAGAATATTACAAACGAGTCATTACAGAAAACGCTCAGCAAGCCAAGTACTGCACTATACACAATTTGGGAGCTTGTTTTTCTCTCTGAGGATAATAAATTAGTGACAACCTGTAGTTCTCCAGTTTAATCAGTAGAATTGTATTTCTATTAGAGGAAATGCCAATTTTGTTGTAACTTGCTTCTTAACCTCTTCTATTATCTCCCACAATATACCCCAAATCTCAACACAGAACAGCTACACTAATAAGATACCAGCAGATAGCATGCTAGCATTTAAGTCTACAGTTGTCTACATCAGAAGCAGTTATCAGGGGAGGCACTCGAGGAGCACCAGTCCCAGTCTGCACAGGGATGCTGTGATGCAGAGCTCGAAGCAGGCCGTGTTCTCCACTCGTTGAAGCAGCCCCTGCTCCCCCCAGGACTCTGCCCAAATATGTTTTCAAACATAAGCAGAAGTCTAAAGTGTTCTAAGAAACCAAACAAGGAATGGCTCACAGGACCACAACTATTGCCATATCCACTTTCCCCTATTCCAGCAGTCCTGGAAATGGCAGTGGTTTGTGGCAGAGAGGCCTGGCACAGTCTCTGCTCTGTAGCTGCACTGCTGTTAGGGATAACTCCATTGAGAAAAGAACAGATACCCTGTAAGAGGAGGGAGGGACTACAACTTCTTAGCACAAAGAAGAACCCACAGACAGAAAACTAACATGCATCTTCACAGTAAGAAAGCAAAAAAGAGGCTCCCAAACCTTCTTGAAAGCATGCAGACTCCCTTCTTACAGACTCCAGCAAGCCAACCCAGCAGCACTTACCATTAGCATTTAGCCCCTCTTACCATTTAAGCAGACAGCGTTCTCCTCAGATAAAAGATAGGCCCTAGACAGTCAGCCCCCTCTTAATGATCCTTTATGCTTAGTAAATATCTCTAGTCTTTTGCTTAGACACTATTATTTAAAACAAAAACAATACTCACCCCTTCACAGCCACCTCCCAGCAGCAGTTCTCTAGTTCTCAGGAAGGAGCTCTACTGGCCTTTTATCTCCTCCCCTAATCACCACCTAACAATTACTTCACCCAAATAGCACCTGTTTCCCCTCCACCCCCAGGTTTCACCTAAAAAAGCTAGCCCAAATTGTATCAGCAGGTTCATAAACAACTTAAATAAAATGGGAGAAGATTGATTGCACCTGTTGCATTAATGCTATACTCTCCTCAGTGCTGCTTTAATATTTGTGCTTGCAGCCAGTCACGCAGTGTGGCAGAAGACATCTTTCTTAAAAATACACTAAAAAAAACAATATATTGCTCTAGGCCCTAATTGTACATCTCCTCAGGAACAGAGTAAGAAAATCACTTGTGTAAACTCAAGTCTTGTTTGGAGTCAGCTATAATGAATCTCCATTGACTACAAAGAATCCTGAAGTGTAGCAAGTTTTTCCCCTCTCCACTTTCTGTTTTACTGATCACTTCATTTGTTTACTCAGTCAGTCTGGGGAATGATGTGTTTATTGCCATTCTTAATCCTGTATTCCAATTAATTTCTTAAAGCATTGTTATTTCAAGTTTGTTATTTTATCTGCACCTTTGTGGGCTGTTAAAAGCCTCAAGCATGTTGCCCCAAATTTCTCTTTCCCATATTTGACAGGTCCTGACTTTTAAGCCTCTTGGGAAATTGTTTGGGGGCACTTCTTAAGGCAATGCTTTTCTGGGCATGCTTGGTAGAATGCAAAGCCTTTCTCAGAGTTCAGCAGTGAGAAGCTGGTAGATGCCATGCTGACCTCAGGACCCTGCAGCACTCATGCAATCACTTCTCAGGCCCATGCATGAGCAGCTCTTTCTAAAGACTTTTTTGGTGCATCTGGTTTTAAAAGGCAATGATCAGCATATGGTTGAGAACTGCACCTCTGGTTTCAATTGAGATTTTATTCTGTTCAGCACTGGGCTTGATCTAGGAACCTGTGGTTTGTTGCATTCTTGTCCTAAGCAATCTTTCCGTTAAACAGAAGGTGAGCTCAGAAAATCCCTTTTCTTTTCAGTATTTCATTCAGCATTTTGCTGTCCTGCATACCCACTGGAGTAAATAATATTTACACTGTATTATTTTGAATGGAACCTCACCAGTCCAACTACATCCCAAATGATGGTCATGATACAGCTCTTCTGGCAATTGGTAGCTCAGCTGAAAGTTATTGCTGTCACTCATGTTAATTATCCATAAGAACTTGAAAAGGAAACAATTATTGCCTACCACACCACTCAGTGGCTCCCAGATTTTAAATTTCACTGCACTGACATTATTTTGACATATGCCAAGTGACACATCAGAACAAAAAAAGCACATTTAAAGCTGAAAAGTACCTTTTCATTCTTCCTACCTGATTTCTGTATCCCTGAAGAAAATTAATCCTTTACCCTTGATCTCTAGCTGTATATTTTAGCAGTCACGTTAAAATGGTCAGTGGAATCTAGTTTCCTTTTCACTTTCTCAACTGCAGCTACCCACAGCATTGAGTCAGAAGATAAATTAGGTCAAAAGGACAAAACTATTCATTATAAGACATTATGCCACTAATCAGCATCTATAATAATATAATGCTTATTCTTGCAAGGATTTTTGCAAAGAAATTAGCAGACAAATAGATAACTTTAAATTAATATATGGGTGTATGATAAAGTGTCCAATCAAAATTGGGAAGAAGGAATGGTAAATCAATGAATAATAACTAATATCTGCTTATTATAAGGCTTTGGGTTGGTCGGGTTTTGATTTTTTTTTTCCCCTCAAATTGTCTTCTGGAGGAAGACAGTATTATTATCTCAGATTTTGCCTGCATAAACTGGGTCCTAGAGAGATACCTGGGACTCATCCCTGCTCATCTGTCAGGCAGACTTGAAAATATGTAGAAGTCTGCTTCCAGAGAAAAATCTCTTCATCACCATGTGCAGTGTTGGAACAGCTGCTTTCATTTATAACCAGCTAAACCTCAGGTTCAGTTGAATGGACACGTGTAACCCTGAATTTTCTATGGTTTGTCTGCTTCCTTCCATTGATGCATCCTTAAGGTACCCATCTAATTGGGATAAATCATAACTGAGGTCTTGACCAGGACTGAAAAGAACTGAATTGTAACGGCAAGCCCACAGGTCACCTTCCGGAAGGACACCAGTATATATAACTCGGGGGAGAGCATTTTTTAGCATTTTTTGCAGTCATTCACAAATCAAAATGTGTGAAGCAGATTTCAAGATACCATACATTTAGGTTCACTGTAATGGTGATATTTACCATCTGCATTGTTTAGCAAACAAGTACCTAAGAAAAGAAATGGGTCTCAACAACAGTGAAAGATAAACAACTGGAAAACTGCTCTGACACTCAAAATCATCTTGTTGGGAATAACGTACCAAAGCTGATAAAAGTTTTCGCCACACCAATGAAAATCAGTAACTAGGTAAACAATACATTTAAATCAAGTACATGCCTAAATGACTCCAAAGAAATAAAAAGTACATTTACTGATTTCTGTGCAAATAAATTCCTTTAATGGTACATTAACCAATCTGAATCCTAGAAATTATTTAAAATAAAAAGATACAAGCAGGCAATTTTCAAGGTAAAAGTCACTAAAATAGCACAAAACATTACAACTTCTGTCCAGTACTTAAGGAATTTATCCTAACAGCATTTCTGTACAATTTTTGAAACCCTTCCAAAATAGAGGAAGAGTAACTCTTCAGGATTGAGATTGTTAAGGAACTCCAGGTCCCTGTAGCCAACTAAAATTCAATATGAGTTAGATGCATAAGTCTCCTTGCAAAAATCTCAGCCTCTTTTTTGATATTTTGTAGTACCACCTAATCTCAGTGTTGACTTCACACAGTTAAGGAAAATGCACAGAACTTGGCTGACATTACCTGTATATTAACATACAAAGGCTCAGCAGAGTCTGCCAAAGCTAAACATGCCACAGACAATGCTCATGTTCTGCCCTATTAATTACTTGACAGGTTATATATGGTTCCTTTACTTGCATCAAGACGGTCATTTGAAGGTGAATGCACCAGAGGAAACCATGAGCGTGCAGAGGAGATTCAGACAGGGAAGCCAAAGCCAGAATGAACTCGGGTATAGCATGCAGATCTCAACGATTTCTTTAAGGACCTCTGGAGTTTCTCTTCTTTCCCCTGCTCCTCAGGGATCTCTCTGGTGCCTGATGACATTTTGAAAGTAGCAACATCAATGAGGTGAAAAGAGAGAAGCCACCACAATTGTTCCATCGGACTTCAGAATCCCACTGCATGCGCCTGGGGAACAGGAGTGTGGAATCAGCTGGGAGCTGGTTATGAGCTGTTTCATCGCAGCCACATGAATATCCCCTCAGCAGAATAAAACTGTTGTGCGTATTCACCAGCCTGCATACCCATAAAGCCTCCTTCACACTGCTCATGCAGCAGATTTTTGTAGATTACTAACAGCCAAAAAATTCAGCATCAGATTCAGATGTAGACAAAAAAAACAGATCATAACACTAAATCCACTGACCTTAGCCGAACTTGGTGCAAGGTGTTTGTTAAGCAATCTCTTGATTTTCATCTCAGCATTTTCAGTTGTGGGACGTCAGCCTAAAACGAAGCATACAAAACACAGGTGGAAATAGCCAGGAAAAAGACTGTAAGGGAAAGGTATGTTTTAATTTCTTTTTTTTTTTTTTTTTTTCCTTTTTAACTTCTAAGGGCTTTCTGGATCTCCACATAATCAATGAATTCCTGGCTCTCTTGAGATATTCACTACTCACTCAAACAACAAACATATATCTGGACCTTCATTTTAAAATTCAAAAATTTTCCTTGTGTTGAGATCCTCTGTGGTTTTTCTCTCATTTCTCTTTTGTACCAGGGTTTCTATTTACTTTTCCTTACTACCTACAGAAACCAGAAAACCAGAAACCAAATGTATTGATTTTCACCTGGAGGAAGGTGGGCTATTAAAGCCTCTGGCACTCTGAAGAAGAGAGTATTTGCATGAAAACTCTGCCCCCAGAAGGCTGCCTCTATAAAGGCATCAACAAGTAATCAAATTCTGGCAATTCTTGAAACTTACTCTTCTTTGACTTTCAGTCTGAATAATTTATTTTCTTTTTGAGCTTCTGCCTGGAATGAAGCATTCATAACACTGATGGGGCTAGGGTGCTATGCTGAATACACGGAAGCTATCGTTTGATGATTCAGTCTTCAAAATATTAAATCTCAGGATAAATTTTCCCTTGCAAGACATACTTATACTCACACAACAGCAAGGTAACCCTATGGAGACCCAGATAAATAGTATGTCAGCACAGAGTAAACCTGAGTCACATAGGAAAGAAAAAAAGTTGCTTGAATGAAGAAATTGAAGGGAGGGAATTCCTGTGTTCTGATTAAAGAATCCTTGGATAATTCTTTACCCGTCTTGTAAGCTCCACACTTTGAGGGGGACTGATGTAATTGACCCATCTCTGCTGTTGCTTAAAATGGAGATAAAGACAGAATGATAAATATTATGTCTTTTAAGATTCTCTTCAAATGAAAACACAAACAAACAAACATATAAACAAACAAAAAAGAACACTTTCAAAGCCTGGAGTAGTAGGACCTGCCCAGCAATTTTGGAGGATGATCACTGATCTCTGAGTGCAGCAGAAAGGACTGTGCTTTTAGTTGTCTCTGCTTGCCTTGTACACCACTAAGGTTCCCAGTCCTTCACTTGAGACATTTCTTTCCTTACCTGGCAAGAATGGTACAACCAGGGTGACACACAGCAGCATTTGCTGAGTTCTGTCAGTCCCCAGTGCTGTGTTGCTAAAAGTCTCTCAGCTCCAACCAAGATGTTGAACAATTTTACAGCTTGTCAAAGCCCCTATCTGCCTTCAGGCTGTCTTTTAGAAATTCATCTCCCTTGCCCTATGTCTTGGTAGTCCAGGGGTAACACCAACTCTCTGCCAGACACATATTCCAATGGGTATTTTTCCTGCAAAGGAGAGGAAGAGAGAGAAAAAGAGAGAAACAGTGGGGCTTTGCCAGCTGCTTGCCCACAGGGCTCTACCAGACTTAGGACATGACCTCTCGCATGCACATTTGCTGCTGGGCTCTGCCTCTGGTGCAAGGTAATGGGAACCTGCATGGAAAAAAATGCACAGAAATACAAGACTGCAGAAAGTAAAAAGGATGAAGCCCTTTATCTCTTCAATCTAACTCTCAGAATGGGAAACCTGATTAAGCCTCCCATTTCAGGGCATGAATAATATCTGACAAACAGCTCCAGAACAGAGCAGATTCTCCTGTAAGGTCTGTGTTTCTAATTATGCCAGGAAGACACCAAATAACAGGGAGTCCTCCAAGGAGGCCTAGACTCTTTACTAGGAGGTAAGTATGTTGAGACGCAAGGAAAGCAATGTACTAGGAAAACATTAAGATTCATAAGACTGATTTTTACAGGATATGTTTACTGTATGAATTAAAGGCAATCTATCAAGCCTCTCCTATGATGCAAAAAGCAGGCAGCAGAAGTACTAGACTTATTGGTTGTGGGTTATCCTGCCATCTGAACCATGCTCATTGCTCTGAACAAGGATGCTGAGGCACTGAAAATCTGTCAGTCGACCAGAAACATGCATATGCAGGCCCAGGGACTTAGCCAGTAATAGATACAGAGGATTTGACATCGCTAATTTTTTCTCCCTGGGAACATGCAGCCTCTGAGATAAGATGAGCATTTGTTGAGGCACAGCTCTCTCACAGGTGAAAAACAGTACTCCTCCTTGCCATTTAACAAGGTGCTGACAGATGATTAAATGAGGAATGGCCATAGACTCTTCAGGGAAGGAGGTGGCAGCAGAGCTTTTCTCTTACTTGTTATAGCAAACTTGCTCCTACATTGGCCAGGATTAATGTAGGAGGAGAAGAGGTCTACAGCCCCCCAAAGGATCCCACTTTGCTCAAGTTACTTCATCAAAACTGACCTACGTGTCCTTCAGTCTCTTGGATGACAACATAGTTGTGACCCTTCTCCCTGCCTATTTGTGAACTTGTGCTTCTGAACTCATCTACTAAAAAGTTCCTAAAGCACAAGGCATGCATTACATAAGGCAGTCTTGATACCCCCAAGGTCTAAAACACTGGATGAAAGGATGATGAAGATAAAATTTCCAAGTACAAAAATTTATCATGGAATCCACTGATCTTTTTAAGAAATGACATTGTGGAAAAAAAATCCTCCAGAAAAAAGGATACAAGTGAAAGGGGAAACTGCATTGGGATTCCCATGATTAATTGCTGTCAATATTTGCATTATTTCTGTAACTGCATCTCCTAGTCATGAACAAGGACCTCTTGTGCTAACTATTAATATATTAATTCTGAGGCATATCTGTGCAGTGTTTGACAGCCATTGTCATTAAAACATAAAGCACTTTGTAGCCTTGCCAACAGACCAAGCTTCTCCTTGTTAACTGTAATCGGCATGCCAGTGATAACTCTTTGCTCTCCAGGATGTCAGAGAAAGCACTGTAAGTTTCATTACTAAACCAAGAACTGCAGTGTGGCATTTAAAAGGCAATGAGAAAAATGAGGCCGTGTAAGAAACACCTGTGATATTTCTAATGGAAAAACATTACTAGTTCCTGAGAAGAAGCCCATCTTATATTTTTTTGGCTTTTCCAGGTATCCCTGCGAATGACCTTGCTGCCTCTCTTACACTTGCTGTAAATAAGAAAGAATTCCCCTAAAGTCAGTGGAATTACATCGCTATAAAACTTGCAAGAGAGGAGATTGTATAGTGTAAAACAAAAAGGCAGATAGCGCCTTACATTTTTGACTAAATCTAAAACTAAATCTATTTTCAGACTCTGTCAAGAGCAAAGAAGAGGAAAGTTTGCTTTATCTTGCTATTGAATGACAACATATTTCTTAGGTCTGCAGTCAGACATGCCTGGTAACTGGCTAATACCATGTCTGTATGTGTTGTGTGCATATGAACGGCATATTCATACAAACAAGCAAGACTTCACCTCTACGTGGCTGTACAGAGCAGCTTTGCTGAGAAAAATACTCAGGAGCTGACACCAGAAGCCAAGGAGCTGTACCAGGTTAGGGGACTGAGATCCCTCCTGAGCCTGTATATTTGCATTCATCTATCTTTCACTGCTCTTGTACATGTTTGCATGTGAATGTGCGTGAGAAAGGGTGACGGACGAGTTACGATATCCTACAACACACTGATACAATCTGTCCCCTTTAACTTTGGAGGGAGGCAGTAATTTAGATACTACAATGTTGTGTGCTATTGTTTAGAAATGCAAGGGATAATCTAGTGCAATGTTTGGTTTCATCTGCTCTTCTTTGTGCATGTGCTTATTTCTACCCTGCAATACAACATTCTGGCACTTAAAAAAGCTGCTGTGGAGATATCTCAAAAAAGTGTTCAGTGGAGGAACAAAGTAAGATGTAGGTGGCTATTTAAAACCTGGGATCCAAACATCCCCATAATGGCACCAAATGACACCAAAAACCAGGTAACAAAAATGATGTACAAAATGAATGCTCTGTGCTGGTTTACAGCATGATCCAAAGATCATGAAGTCTCTGATTCAAAACATGGACCAGGCTGTGCCTTCTCTGAGAAGCTGCCATCAGAAAGAACAAAAAAGTAGCATGTATTTCTTGAGTGGAAACTCTTTCAACATGTTCCTTGAAGCATTACTAGTAAGGGAAAAATTTCTAGAGGGATTTTCCTGTTATCATCCTTAATCTTTCCTGATGCTTTATAACATCCTATCAATGTCTGAATAAGAAAGCAGCATAGTCACATATCAACTGCTCATTATGCTGTGTGTATAATTTTAGCTGCAGGTGAAGAGCAGACTACTTAGAGCTTTGTATCAACAGTACCAGGAGATTCTGGAAAAAAAAACAACCAAAACCAAAAACAAAAACAAAACAAACAAACAAACAAACAAAAAAACCAAACAAAAAACCACAACTTTTTTAAGATAAGAAAACAACCCTAGTTTGTTTCCACTTGAGCATTTTCCCCGTTTCCTGAATATATACTATGTTAGAGACATTAGTACTGCCAAGACTCTGGAAAGTAAGGCATTTACACCCACCACTTCAGAAACTTGCAGCACTGCAGACTTCAAAAAACACAGTGGATGTGCATAGCAGTATTAAACTAATTATCAAGATCATTGTTGACTTTCTCTTCCCATACAAGTCGTCCTTCTAATTACAACTACAAATATACAACCTAGCTGAACCGTTTCCCACGTATATTCACCAAATACTGAAAGATCCCCCATGCAATTCCAGATGCTATCAGCTTGTGGTTAACACAAGTCCTCTTTGGAGAATTGCCATCAACTCTAAACATATATTAATTAAATCTAAAGGTACTTCTGGGAGGCATTTCATTTTCCTGAGTCAACATAACCTCAACTAATGTCTGGGAGTATTACTCCTCCCACTGTGACTTGCTGTGCTTAACACAGCCCTGGGCAGCTACTTCAGGGCAAAGGATACAGCTTTCTAGTGCTCTGCATGCTGCATATTCATTTGCACTCATGAAAAGTGTGCTAATCTTACTTACTTTTGCAATATATTGAACCTGCCATGACCTGCTCGAAGTACAGGACAAAAGGGAGCTTGGAACCTCCTTTGGAATTTGTACCCTTTCAAACCAAAGGGATGAGGATATGTTCCCTGACCTCTAGCTCCTTTCTGCCACTTTCATAACAGTGGGTGACATTTTCCAGACACTATCTGACACCCCTTGGAAAAAATGTGCTTATTTAAAACAGTCTGCTCAGTCTGAATAGTGATTTGGGAGGGGGAAGGGTGTTTGCCTCTGTATTTTGCTTGCTTGTTTGTTTGTTTCCCATTCTTAACCACACATATTTGCATAAAAGAAGGAATACTGTATCTTCTCCCAGAGATTATTCCCCATCTGAATCCAGTTGATGACAGCTTAATAATTTCCACAGCAACCAAGATCATGACATTCAATAGGGTATAAGCAGCAGGAACAGATGATCAGTCTGGAAGCAGAAATCCTCTTCCACATGCATAAATACACTGAAAAACAAGACAGAAACAGAGATACAGAAAATATCTGCCACAAAAATGTGATTGTTCTAACAGAGAATGGTAGTCATTTTTTCCTTTCATTGTCTGCTGCTTCCTAACAGCATATTATGCTATATGGTTTAAAACAGTATTAGATGACAGCTGCAGCACTAGGGACAGACAGCACCCTTTGTCAGAGCTGGTAAGGCAGATTTACAGGCAGTTTCTCTGCCAGGAACAGCCCATGTTTTAGGTGGTTGCAAAGGAACTGTTCTTGGTCTGTTTGGCTTTAGGAACTTTTGCTGAGTTTGGTCTAAATTAGGAAAATAGCTAAATTCATGACCATAAGGCCTTACTTTCATTAATTTCAGGTGCTTTTACTATAACAATATTACTTTTTCTGACAAAACAACACCCAAACCTGTGTTCTTACTAGGGAGACAATTTTTATGTAATCTTTCTGAACAAGCACCTCAAAATCTGACCTTGCAGTTCCTCCAGCAAAGGAGTAATGTACCACAATGTAGCACATAGCAAGCAGACCTGAGCCTCACGTCTCCAGAGCACATACTGATGATCGAAGCATCAGTGCTTGGTTCCCATGTTAAGTACAAATTACTCAGGGATTGGGTTTTAGGAAAAGCAGATCATTCTCTTGCACATCTTTGCCTATAGTGCAGAGCCATACAGTGTGTAGGCTGCTTCCCTACTGCTTGTTTTACATTCTGCAGCTCCTTAACTCAATTGCAGCTGTACAGGTAGATGGAACTAGCTGTATTTTTTTAACCCTTCAGAATGGATCACAGACGATTGCTTAGTTCAGGGACGGCCAATTGCATGCACCTCAGAATTATTTAACCTTACCTCCCATGCCAAGCTACACTGTGGCTCAGGGCCACATGGAGACTCTGGCATGCCACACTAGGGTCAGGGACAGGCATATAGCCATGCCAGCCCAACCAGGTAACAGCAAACCTGCAAGTGAGAAAATTGCTGAGGAAACTAATACCTGAAACAGGAATAAACTAAGTAAAACTGCCAGCAGAATAGACTATTGAATGTTCTGAAAATTAATGCTACGGAGGGACAGAGAGCAATCTCTCTCCCTCTCCAAGTGAATAAATCTGATAAAGGCAGGAGCTGCTAACCTTAAGATCTGTGGCCCTCAAGTGTGTGTTGGTGGAAATGCGTGGGGGAAACACGGAGGCAGGCAGGCGTGCTCTCAGACTGAGGGAGGTAGATGCTAGAAGAGAGATCAGCGAGTGAGCACAGGAACCTGTCACGCAGGGACCAGTGTGGAGGAGGGAATGTAACACCAAAATAGCTTTGAAATGTGCAGGCTCCTGCACAGCCTCAAAGCCCTATCACACCAGTTAAAGTAAAGCCTTTCACTAACCTGCCACCAAAGGCGGGGTGACAGCCCACAAGATTTCCAGCAGGGCTTTTGCCTTTGATCCAGTCTCCTTTATTATTGCATAAAGTCAGCTCATGTAGTGCAAACCAGGGCACAACTGAAATCCACCTCATTTTTTTCAGTCAGGATGGTTATGGACTTAGATCTTCTGGGAAATTTCAGCTGAAAAGCCAGTGATAAGATTAGTACAGAAAGATTTGCACCTGTCTAGGTCAAATGCTACAGTGATGTCTCCTGCCACTGGGTGGTAGTCAGAAGGGAGCTAAAGATTATACTGCAAGCTTTAGGCAAAGGTGAAAAGCATGGATGTCTCACTGACTGGAATAAGCCACACTACTAAAACTAGGGGTTGACTATAGAGTTTATATCTTCAAATCAGCAGATAATCTCTTTCCCAAATTTTTGGAGAGGACCAAACAGTGATACTTTTTCATGAGTTTCACCATCAGCATTCACATTTTTAAATCCTCTACTGCTGGAATTGGGTGTTAATGCCAGAGACTTGAGCCTCATGACAAACTGCAGGTGGTCAGCTCCTGTGGAAAGCCAAAAAAAAAGAAAATGTGGCTATATACAGTTTAAGGTATCAAAAAGCAAAGGATCACAACTTTTTTTCTAATCATTACTTTACACAAGCTCTGCAATGATTTTGGGTCTGACTCATGAATTCTAAAATGCATTGAGCTGGACATATTCCCTGGTGACTTCTTGAGTACTCAAAGGAATGTAAATCTGCCAGTTTTTATTGCTGGCTATTCACAAATTCAGGTCATTTGTCAAAGACTGTTATACACGCTCACCCTGGAGTATGTCCTATCATCTTTCTCACAGGATGTACTAGGGCAGCCACACATAACTGTTTACTCATACAGTTATTCTATTGCAAGTAGCTAAACCTCCATTGTATCCATAGATACATATTTTTTAAAAAATATTTGAGATACCTGAAACGTGAACAGAACTATACACAAAAAGCCAAGTACAAATCTTTTATTTGAATGGACAAAACAAATCTTTCTGTGGCACTCTTTCTACAATTCAAACTTTATCATGTTTTTCAATGATTTTTCCCTTGTGCTCCAAATGGCAAACATTTCTTCCTGACAGAAGGTATCTTTCTGAATGGCTGGTACATACTAGCATAAGCTCAGTCAGGAGGGTTTTAGCAACAATAAAATATCCAAATTGCCTTTCCAGCAAGCCTCCGAAGGACTGGGCCTTTCTTTGTACACACACTTCAGGCAACACTGTGAACATTTTATGCAAAACCAATTACTTGGTAACCAAAAGAAAGCTGTGATGTGCAGCACAATTTCCCAATTATTGTTACTTGTCACCACATTTCCTCCCAGAGTACTTTTCATGTTGCCTCTGAATTTCCAAGAATCAACTTAATTAGCAATACTGAACAAAGACCCTCTGACCTGTGTAAACAGACACAGCTATAAAGCATCCTCATTTCTTAATCAGTATTGCTTGCGTGCTGCACAAAAGGTTTAGTTTACTAAGATACGCTCCTCTGCTGAGAAATACATTACCTAGGTTTCAGTGGTGGAGTAAGTGGTTTGCTGTAGCTCTTTGCTGAATAGCATGGCATTCCTTTAGTTGAAAACAATGGATTGCCAAAAGGCCTTTATTCTCTATATCCACACACTTAAACAGAAGAAAAATGTGTTATTCCACACTGATATATTGGAAGAACTGTAATACAGCAAGCCTTCAGTATGACAAAGCTGTAGGCCACCGTACCAAATCTATCTCATCACTAGTAAATTGTCCAGTGTTTAGACATTTAAGATAATATTTTTACCACTTCCTCAGTCTCAGAAGTCTGAAAAATGTGTTATTCCACACTGATATATTGGAAGAACTGTAATACAGCAAGCCTTCAGTATGACAAAGCTGTAGGCCACCGTACCAAATCTATCTCATCACTAGTAAATTGTCCAGTGTTTAGACATTTAAGATATTTTTACCACTTCCTCAGTCACAGAAGTCTCTTTCTGAAAGAACTGACATTATAACTACAGCTGTGAGCAAAACCTTACATGCAAAATGCACAACCTGCAAATCCTACGGCCTTTATATACATGTTGGGTTGAATGCCAGAGGCACTTGTTGCACGCTGACGGGCAGTTTCAGCAGAAGCATCTTACCTGCATGTTGACACGCAGCATCTTGGTGGCAGAGCAGGAGGGATGCCTACACAGTCATGGTCCACTCCAACAGACATGTACTGCTGCCAGGGGCACAACTTTCCTCGCGTCTGTCAATAATGAAGAACCAACCCCTGTGAAAGGAGCAAAGAGAGTCCAATATGCCTCAATTCAGGAACAGGAGGGATCCAGATTTTTAATGAGGCACATTTCAGCAGTTAATTTCAGCTGGACACTGTCCAGTGACCAAACTAAAGCACTGAAAGTAGAAAGATGGGCTTACTCTCATCCCTGCCAGAGGTGGAGGCTAAAAAAAGAAGGAGGAAAAAAGTGAAAATTCTCACTACTTCTATTCCCAAAATGTACCATAGAAATGTTTATTGACATCAGGGAAGGTTGTGATGTGTGTAACTAGAGTGTGTCAGCAGTTGAATATCTTTATGTGGAAAGAGGTAAAGCCAAAGAGGATCTGTAAATGCTACTGAAGACAAGAACACTCCAAAGAAATTGTCTTCACCCTTAGTTTATCAGTAAGTCACTTCTCATCTAGTGCCAGTGTGAAAATCAAGGACAATGTCTTCTTTCCTCATTTCCATTGCTCTGGAGAAATAATTCAGGTGTCAAAGTATTGCTTGGATGACCTGCTACAGAACAGAAAAAAAAAGAGCCAGACCTCCCAGAGAAACAATGTGTTTACATAAGGTAGCTTAAATTCATGTAATAGATATACTTCATCAGATTTTACTGAGGGTCTGGAGCTACAGATCTGTAAATAGCTCTATAGTGCTGTCAGTTTGTAACAGCTGATGTGGCAAAACTCTTCTTTCGAAAACAACAGTTAATTCTCCCTCTTTGGAAGATATTTTTTTCAAGTGAAAAAGGCAGACCATCCATGTGGCTGCAAACGAGGTGAAATGTGTTTTCATTATTAAATGGCACCAGCTGAAAGATTTTCTGCCTTTTACTGTCTTCAGAGTCTCCCTGAGGTCACCCATCTCGGAGCGCGCCTGCACAGAAAGACAGTCTGAAAAAGATACTTCACATCTGCCAACTCTGCCTTCTGCACGGCAGAGAAGGATGTTCTGAAGCACCTGGCTCTGGCAGGGTAAGGGATGAGAGAGGCCATGCAGGTCTGTGCATGAAGAGAAGAGCGTGAGCAGGACAGGCACTGACTGGGGCAGTCTCGCTGGGTGCTCTCTCACAGTCATTTGGCTGCGCAGCTCCTGAAAATGACCCAGGGCATGGTACCTGCAAAAGGAGGCTGTTTGTCATGCGAACCAAAATGCTCTTCATATTATACAAACCCTGCAATGCCTCAGATGGTATGTTATAGACAGAGCTATTTCCAAATGAGGCTATTTCTCAAAGTCTCTCTCATGGAGAGCTGGTGCTCTCAAAATATTTGTATCACATCTTCCAGTGGCTCAGTCTGTTGCACTACGCAGTTCCAAAAACAGAAATGCTGTATCAAAGTGCCAGAGGAAAAACAATTATTATTCCCTCCTTATTGATCTCACAGAGGTGATGAACTATCAAACAGTTTCAACACTTCAAGAACATGTCAGCTGAGTTTCAAACCCTGTCCTACAATAATTTGAATTAGTATGAAATATTGACAGTAAGCAATGGATGCCTTTGTCTCTTATCAAATTGTCTTTAGCATGAATTTCAAAATCAAGTAGAGCTGAAACGTCAATGAAACTTAAACATAAAAAACATTACCTAAGACTTGTTCCTCCTTATCTCTCTCATAAGCATTATCACAAAAGGCTTGCACAACAATCTAAACTGGAACAGGTTTGGCAGCAGCAGAACTTGAGATGGGTGGATGTAATCAGTCAGACTGCCTTTTCCAAGTTTTTTTAACACTTATGGTTTCTTGAAAACAAGGAAAGACAGGATGCAATAATGCATGCAAAAGTAAGCAACATCTTTTCCTGTCACATACAGGTCCTTCTTTCTGTGAACTTCATGGGACTGTAGCTTGAAAGGGTCAGCGATAGTATTTCTGTTGCTGTTCAGATACAGATGTATGGGCACACATTAAAGCAGCAGGCATGCAGCATGTGACATTCATCTTGTAGAGGATGACCAAAGCCTTCCAAGGGACAAGTGCAGCTATACTCAGTTACAGCAGAATGGACTCTCTCTGCAAGTGAAGTGAAACTTCAGTATAAGCCAAGGCCATCTCAAGCACAGCCTATGGCATTTAAATGCTGAAATGTATTTTCAACAACCAGATCAGATGTTGCAAACCTCCACAGATTCGGGGACAAAAAAAGAGACCAGCGAGGTGAACCATCAGAAATTTCTTAAGGATTTTTTTAAGGAATCTGACTTTGCTTGTTGGACTGAGCAAATTCAAGTACTAACATTGCCAGGAAAGTCTGCAGCCCAGATGAACTGTACATTTGAATCATCCCAGTTTGCTTACCCTTGTTTAAATGCTAAGGAGGAAATCCCGCTGTGGGAAAAGCATCTGCAATCCCCATCGCTCCCGGTGAGTGGTGCTTACATATCCTCAGGGCTTCTTTATCCACTCTCTCTCAGATCAGGCAAGCGGTGCACCAGAATTTTGGGATTGCCGAGTCTGGAGCTTCGAGTGGTGACACCTGGACTGTTATGAGATTATTTCTGACATGATGACAGAGAAATATGAAGTAAAAAGTTAAAAATAGCTTGTGCAATAGCTAAAGCAGAACCATTTTAAATGCATGACGTTCCTGTCACCCCTAAGAAATGTCTGCTGCGCTGTGCTATGCCTGTGCTTACATTCACTTCACATAATGCCAAGTGCAGCACTTGGATCTCTGACATTTGTGCAGGGATACCTCAGCCTATTTCCTACAGGATCTGTCCCCTGGAATCAGTTACTACAAAAACGAGATACACAACAGAGGCAGCAATAAGAATGTTTGTGAAGTGGCTTAATTTTGGTCATTTTACAGGATGTATTTAGAACTCTTTTAGAGGCAGCTGAATTATGTGTAACATTTCTATAACTTTTTGCATAAATAATCAGCCAAGATTTAATTGCCAACAGCGGTGAAATCTCCACTGCTCCACTGATGGTATTATTGCTTGATCCTCAGTATCTTTATCCACATATCCCACATCAAGCTTAGTGGAGGTACGATGCAGATCTTCAAGGGTATGTGGAAGTCTTCTTGTCTTGATTTACACCAGTTAAATGTTAGGCTTGATTACCATCCCTGAATATTCCTCAGCTCCTTAGATGATAACCATCTTCACCTGAGATTGCCATCCCTGACTCTGCATGTCCCATACATCCCTCCACCCCCCCCACCCCTGCAACCAGGGCCATGGTCACAGACACGAGCAAGTGTACTTTTTCAGCTTTATTTCTGGAAGGATCAGCTGGCAAAGACAAACAGTGCTAGTGTCAAGGGATGAGGTTTGCCATAGGTACCAACATCATTCAAGGAAGAAACAGTCTTCTGAAACACCAAGGCTCAAGCAAACAGCAGCCACTTTAATAGGAGCTAAATATAATAACAAATTTTCCAATCTTCTCCAACAGGTATACAGAAAAAAATAATCCCTGTCTCCATCTCCATTCTCCTTTCCCTTTCCATACTTTTGATTTCCCTAAAGGCTGTCAAAAGGAATAACATACCAATCTTGTTTGTCTCAGTTTTCAAGCCCAAGTTTCATCTTTCATCTAGCTGCTCAGAATTAGACCAATCACCTTGCCCTAGTGGTTTACTCCAGCATTTTCCTGACAAAAAATATATAGCCACAGAAAGGTATTAGCTTGCTTCTTTCTTTCCTCCTAATATGTGGCCTCTGTAGAAGATGGTGTGCCGATCTCATTACCTTGCAAGGTATGACATACAGAAGGCGGCGAGCACATGTAATGGCACCTCTGCAAACTAAAGACAGCTCCTCTGCTTTCCATTGATAGTGCTCCTTTGTTACCATAAAAGCCTGCACTGCCAACATTTACGTGGGATCTAATTCCCCATCAAACCTGTCTCCGATTCCCTGGCTGTTTTGATTACCAGTGCCCAGAGGAAAGGGCAGGACGGGTGAGTTGTCCGCCAGCAGCAGTCACATAACAGAAATACAGATTCTTTCTTTTTCTCCCTTAAAAGAAAAACAATTTGCTGGGCTGGATTTTCATCTGCTTTCCCTTTTCATTCAGAGTGACAGTTATTTGATTCTGTGTGGCATGTCAACATTTTTGAGAAATTAAGGTATACTGCTAGGGCTATATATATGGCAGGAATATCTCCTCGTGAAAAGCATAGGTTAGAAACTCACTGACTAAACTATTACAAACTATTCCATTTTCTTTATGTCCTTAGCAGTAATGTTTATTTTAGCTATTTTAGCTTGGGGGGG
>NW_009619084.1:43941-65849 GCF_000690535.1 Cariama cristata | reverse complement strand
TTGGCTTGTTTTTGTTTTTATAGGCATCTGATTGCAAGTCCCCAGGAAAAGTTCTTGATTAAGAATCCATACACTAGATCATTCAGTCTCTGTGCAAATCTGGAAAGACCCTGTTACACTCATTAGAGACTAGTTCATGCTTCCATATCTGCTGAGATTATTAACAGCACACCAAACTCTCTGCCAATTCACAGATTGCTCAAACACTGTGGCTGTCGTGTATGGATAGACTCCCAAAAAATTACATGAGAAATAAAATTCCATTAGCTACTGAATTTTATCAAACCTTGTATACCTCCAGGAAGTGGCACTTGGTCCATACGTACCTCAAAGCATTAAACAGCTGATATCAGCTCCAGTTCTACATATTACACTACAGCTGTCCCCAGTACCTCCAGTAACTACTGTCCATTCTCTTGTACTTTTTCATGAGCACACGATGCCCAACTCTCCTCATCCAAACACTGACTTATTGTCACACCAGCTTGGAGTTCTTCTCCATATGTGCCTGTTCTAAGTGCTCCTTGGAGAAATGGGGAAGCAGGACTATGTGTCCTTCTCTCAAGTGAAGATGCCACGTTCCCTGCTCCTGCCAGAAGTACGGCTAAAATGGGAAATGTTGGAGTTGTCCATCTCTGTATATCTTTCGTGGACTCAAACATCTGTTGTCATTTCATTCACTAAGAAAATCACTGCTCCAAATAAAATATCCTTCAGTTTTCAAAGAGAAATTCACACTAGACTGACAGACCAGCAGACTGACTCCTTTTCTCTATTTCCAGAAAACATATAGAAATGGCAGTGGCATCACATCACCTACTGCCCTTTAGCCCTTGCTGGCCAAGACCACCTTCATTACATTTCTAAGACCACCATCGCTACATCTCCAGGCTTATCATTTTACCAAATGAATGCCATGAATCCTGTTCTTTAGACAGTTACCTGCCAGCAACATGAAGCAACATCACTTCCCCAGAACAGCACAAGACAATAATCACTGTTGGAAGCAAATTTAGGAGGGAAGGATACTGTGGACCATTGGCAGTCTCCTGAGCCATCCCTGCAAAGATTTCTTTGTAGGAGGAACAATGGATGAAACGCAGATAGAAACAGGGAAGGACTGTAGTTGTCAGACTGAGAGGATGCAGATAAGGACCAGGGCTTCCTCCTTTTACAGGGTGAGAGCACACAGACTGGTGGAGTTTTGAAGATATCTGTTGAAAAGTACAGAACTATTGATCTGTATTGAAGGGGAGGGGAATACTGGTGGGAAACGAAAGGGTGGCTAAATATAAAACAGTAATTCTGTTTTTCAGTCAGGAAGAAAAAAGAGAAAATGTCTGTTCCTATTCTACTCAGCGAATCAAAGACCTAGTGATCTATAATCAGAATAATAGACCTAGCTTCTAATCTGCCCAGTTCCTCACTTGCTGAAAGTCTACACCTGATCTGTCAGCAGCAGAGATGAAAATGATTGTCTGATGACTAGCTGGCATAATACATGCTAGTGTATACAGATAAGGATTTTTCTTATCATCAGCTACCTCAAATCACACTAGCCATATATATGACAATAAACACTGACACTTTTGTTATTTTCTGAACCCTGCTTGGAACTCCTGGCTTCCTACAAGGGACTGCAAGGAAAATGAGAGGGGCTGTCTGTCTTGGTGAGAGGGAAGGAGGTAGAACAGCACAGACACAACTTTACTGTTTGATGTTGCTGGCGCTTTTCATTCTTTTTGTAATGGCTTTCAAGAGCTAAGCATTTCCTTTCTGTGCCTCTGCCACAAGCTAGCACACAACCGGACTTAAAAAGAGAGGAATTTGATTTTCTTTAAGTAACAGAATATTTTTTGTCCAAAAGAACAGTCCATAGTCTTCTCTGAACCTTCAACATCCTCCATTCCTTTTCACTGCTTTCCTCCTCTCCCATTCAGGTCTTTCCCTTTTCTGACCCTCCACCTGTTCTGTCTTGGTCTGGAGCCTTTGAAAAAAAAAAACTGAACTCCCTTTAAAACCCCTTCTCAGTCAGAAAAGCATGCATTTCATCAATATTTACTGCAGTTCATATTTCCATAAAAATTTCTAAATGAACAGGACATAAATGCAATAAAAGCAGAGTCAAAAGACACATATTTCCTGTTGCCATTTAAAAGATGAAAGCAGAAAACAGCTCAAAATTAACCCCCTAGTTCCTCTCCAAAATGAGTGGTTTTTTTTTAAAAAAAGGAAATATAACAGCAATAACAACAGAGGGATACCATTGTTTCAAACTTTTTATTTCCCTCATTCATTTTTTATTCTTTTCCTTTGTGTTTTGGCAGCTGTGAATAATTCTGTACCCTGGAATTGTTCTGCAGGCTATTAATGTCTGTGACCTTTTACATCAACAACAGCTCTACTTTCCAGTCATTTCTTGAAGTGCTACCTAATACGAATTTAACATGACTGAGGCAGCCTCCTACACACACAGACACACACACACACACTCACCCCTTTCTGAGACATGCAGAAGCAGGCTTCATCCCATCCATATACAAAAAAAAAAAATCACTCCATCAGAGAGGTATATGCCTTGTAAATAACTGTGTTTCGTGGCAATGGGGAGCAACAACCTATATTACAACCTTCACAAGTTCTCTTGGGGAAGTAACAGGACTGATATTACAGTGGGATGATTTCATTATATAAGAAAATAAGATCTCATTAAATCTGAGCCATTATGGGGTTCTCCTTTGAGTTAGCTCTGCTGCTGCTTTTACTTTTTAAGAGTGTGTAAAGAACCCATATGTGATCAAACAGATACTAAGAGCATTCTTCAAGTCTATGATCAAATGCATGCATATATCAAGAGTGTTTCTAGCTCCTTTCAGATTCTTTTAATCAAAGAGGTTAATAGAGTGGCATCTAGTTATAAGCAGCACAGTGCTGCTGCAATAGTCTCCCATGATGGAAAAAAATGGCAGGTATCCTGTTGCAAAAGAGATGGATAAAGTGGGCAGCAGATATGCAAGATGAAAGGGTTCAAAAAACAGATGCTTTTAAGAGCCCTTTAAGCCCATGAATAATTTCAAGGTATACCTTTCCTCACTCAGCAGCCAAAGATTGGTCAAAAGAATTTGCAGAAGGTTTTTGTTTTGTTTTGTTTTAAAGCAGGTTAAATTAATTTCCTCAACAGATCAAGAATTACCAAGCTTAACTCCTGACTATAATTTATGCTTTTTAGAAGTCAAAGTTAAGTTCCTAAATGTTGCTACGCCAGTTAAAATTAAAAGTGAGATGTTAAAACAAGCTGTAGAGATGTACTGGACTCCAGCAATGCCTAAAACCAGACATGAATATTGTAGAGCAGTAAGTGGCTGTGTAAGCTTCCTTTGGGAAAAACACATAGATTTAGGGACACCAAAGTTTTCTTCCTGTATTTGACTTAGCTATATCCCTTGCCAGCTGCCATCAGACATTAACCTCTTTGACAAAATTTTTTGAGTCTCTATTTCTCTTGGTTCAGGCTTTTCATTTTTTTCCATCACACACACCAACGAGCAGGGCCTTCTGGACAATTTCCTCTGAAATGCATTTGTCAGGAAAAAATGAGTTTCTGACAAAACAAAACATTTCAAGAAATTTGTCTTTCTCATGGTACATATCAAATGTTCATAAAAATCTATTCAATTAAATTCTTTTTAGATGAAGCTCTTCACATTCTCTGATGAGAAGCTGACAATTTGTAAGGCAAATGAAGATTAAAAAATGTTCTAACCTGGTTTGTGTTCACATTTTTCTCAGAAAAATCCCTCATCACACACACCTGTAACAAACTGGCTGTCTTATCAGGGATCCGCAGTAACAGGGAAAGGAGATCTGCTGTCCTCTTGGAAAAAAAAAAAAAAAGGAAAGAATTTGCTCCTTCCTATAGTAAAGTCTTTTTAAGCTGGGAATAAGAGAGGGAACATTGTGAATGCAGGAGAATCTTTTAGGATTCCTGAGAACTCTTGAGTTCCTGGGAATGAGTGATCCACTCAGAAATCCATCTTCCAAAGTGGAAGATGACTGTGATTTCTCATACTGTGTATATGGTACCTTGTGCAATGATGATCCTTCATCTGGAAATTATTATAATACAAATTGTGAATAATATAAACTGGGACTGTTGTTTTTAAATAACTCAGCTCCTTCCAATCACCTACTGCGGAGTACACTTCACTTCGAAGTTAGCGATTTGAGACTACCCCAGCTAAGGACCTACTGCTAACTAATAGCTGCTTGACAGTCACATTTCAGCTCCTGAGGAAAAAGTACTGGAATTATTCAAATCACCACCATACATGGTTGCTATTCTGTCATATTATACCTGACGGGAAAAGGCCTGAATACCTCTGAAAGCTGGTACCTCGGAAATATCAATCCCTCCATATGGCTGGGTGTGCACTGGTTTGGTAGAGCAATGTGGGGATATTAGCACATCTGCTGTCTGTCTTACACTTGTTTTAGAGAGAGAAGCACAACTCTCTGTTGATGTATTCATGAGAACTAGCACACTGCAAAAAAAAAAAAAAACTTTAAAAAAATGTAGATTTGTTTTGCTGTATCCAATATGCTCTTGTCTCTTGTCTAAAAAGCCCATCTGGTCTAAAAATATACAGCACCTGTGTAAATTTTAATGTATTGAAGCTTGAAGTGCTAAATATTCCTTGTTGTAAAAACAAGTCATGGATATTAAGGGGGAAATTTTTGTTTGTTTGTTTGCAAATTGATGTACCTCTGACATTACTGCACATGCATTTTCTGGATTCTGACTGAAATGGTTTTCACACAAAGATGGGCATGCTGGACAGAGGAGAGAAATGAAAAGGATCAAAAAGTGGACAAAGGACTTATCAGCACACTTTGCCTGTCTTAGAGATCGCTGTGGCTGAGCTGAGCTGAGCTTCTCAAGCTCTTTTCTGATGGAGGAAAACATTGCTCTCCATCTTTCCAAAAGATAGCTGTGTCACAGAGCAATGAAATGCTGCAGTAGTAGTCTACATCTCAGATTTACACCAACAAATCCCAGGCAGTGATGATGCTGAATATGAATTTTTTTTCTGTCCCAACCAAGTGCTATGTCTCTTGCTCTTTTCATTGCTGTACTTTCAAATGTCAGAGAACTGTAGCAGAACATTGGTACCTAAGATCTAACTTCTAATCTTCAGAATAAAAGAATGGGAGAGAATGAACTTGAGGTCACTGGCACAACATCCTAGGCTGTAGAAACAAACTCAATCCCCACCCATTTACTACCCTAAAGTATGCTACTACAGCAGGACACTAGTGAAAACATGTCCATTTCCTAGCTGGCTAAGATGTAGTTTATGATTCAATTACCAGTTTTCAAAACATAGCATGAAATGCTACTGTGATGTATATGATTTGTGTTTCAATGTCTCAAAGCAAAGAATAAAACCCACTTCCAGGGTTTTACTGATTATTACGCAATTGTAATGACTGCATTTAAAAAAGAGACAAAAAGACTGTTAAGTCTGAAGTCTGCCAGGGTACATGAAGATACTGACCATAATTGGGAACCAGCTCAGGCTCCTACTTTAAACTCTGCCCATGGAGAGCCTGGGATTCCCTACAGAAGTTTGCCATATGTTAAGATGATCATCCAGAATTCTACAGTCAGAAAACACACCTCAGTGCTCCAAGGAGGGATGAGAAGACCCTTCTCACATGGACTTACAGGCCTTCTGCTGTTGTTCAGAAGGAGAATCAAATAGTTATTGTTCTGCTTTATTTCTAGCAGAAAGAGTTTTCAATTAACTCACCAGGTAATCCTATGCAAGGTCAAGTGAGCGAAGAGTAGATGAAAGACCTAGATAAAAGGGTGGAAGAGCAAGGGTAAAAGTCATCCTTAGTATCCTCCTCAAGTGAGCTACTCCAATGCTGCAGTAGGATTTAAATAAATCAGCTTAATCACTCTGCTTATTATCATTGCAATTAATCATTGGATTTCTAAGGCAGCATCACTTTGTTACTCAGTATTTTCATGACTCTTCACCTTCTTCATTTTCTGATCTGTTATAAATTAAACACAGCTTAGGGGGCTGCCTATTCCCAAACATTCTTTGTTATGCAATTCTTCATAATTTCAAGTTTTGAAACACAAAGTACCTGTTAAAATCCAATTAGAATGACAAACGAATCATGAGAAAACCTAATGGCATAAAACAAATTTGAAAGCTTAAACAATTTCCAATTTACAGTTATATTGTATAATCTAATGCAGCTCACCTTGCCAAATGGCACCATTAGCATTTAAACTTCAGAAGAAAACCATATGCAGTGAAAGGATATTGATTACTACCCACTACTGGAAGGAAAATTAAAGCTAAGAAAGGTATGATAGTTCTGGACAAGGTGTGCTTGCAATTGCCTTAACCCAGACTCAGGGACTAAGGAGGTCATCTCGGTATGGTTGGAGCTGTTCCCTCACTGGTAATGTACATGCAAAACAAAATGATCCCAGATTCCTCTGTAAAGACCCCTGTAAATCCATTACAGATAAGCAAGCAAATTGCACCATTTTATGTCCTCACTCATCTCTGAACAGACTTTCCAGACTCAACAGGACAAGCTGGGGAAGTCTTTTTGGGTGCAGGTCTCAAAGCAGTAAGGAAGACATGCAGATTTGCCAAGAAGTCAGAAGACTTTTCACTTCAAGAGATATTTGAGAAGAGGAACTAAGGGAGGTGACATAGGAGAGAGTCTAAGTGGAAAGATACGAACAAAGGAACTAGGAAAAATTGTAATGATTACATTAAAAAAGAGGCATTAACCTGTAAAGTGAGTGTTGAACATGAATTTAGTGCATAAAAAATTAGTATTCAATCATCAGGGCAAAAGTGGGAAAGAGGGAGAGGCAAAGAACTGAACAAACACAGAGAGGAGGACTGAAACATGAACAGGACAGGGGCTGGGAGGGAATGAATGCTAAAAAATAGTTCAAGGGAAGCAACCAAGGACTGCGCTGCTGAGGTCAGACTGGCAAACATATGGATTTAACATAGTCTGAGGTTTTATTCTACCAGTGGGCTGCTGTAACTAGAATCAGCTCTTTTTAACAATTACACTACTACAGCTGTGCCTAAACACAAATCCCTACAAATTAAGCAGATGCAACATGATGTGTGAGTGAAGCAAAGGACAGTTATGGGTGGTTTTAAACTTTCAGGACACCTGTCAAAGCAACCTTGCTCAGGGGTCAGTACCAGGGATGAATAAACCTGACCAAGTTTAGATACAAGTTCTTAACTTTGATGGAGAGAAGAAAAATAAGGCTATGTATTTTAATGTTGTAAGTCCCGTGAATGTTCTTACGGCTCCTGTTCATCCACTTTCAAAAGGCTGTCTTCCTGGCAGAAGCTTGTAAACATGCACAGATCAAGTTCAGAATTCATTTCTGATCTTTAATACATATTTGAGCATAAGTTGAGAAATTTAAGAAAGATCCTTTATTTTTTGCTTTGAAAATGTCACATTTCAGAATTAAAGCTAACTGACACTAAGGTAGATTATATAATGCTGCTCTTCCAAAAGGAAAAGAACAGAAAGGTATCAAGAAATCCAATAGGAAGAAACTATCTTAAAAAAAAAAAAAAAAAAAAGAAAAAGAAAAGAAAAAGAAAACAGCAAAAGAGAGAGAGGTGCTTCTTTACTTCTTCCCTTTGCATAGCAATATCATACAAATATCCTGCAGGACAGCATGCAAGCTTCTGGGAACATATTAAACCTTGATTCTCTACACTTCTCAACTAATTGCTTAAAGGCAATGTCCCTAGCAGCCATTTGAGACCGAACATCTGGAAGGTGAATGCTTGATTTACAGGTGGATCCTGAAGCCATGGCTGCAGGCTGCTTTAGACATGGCAGATGACATTTTCATGCTCTGCTTCTCTAACACTCATTCCTGCCCTTTGAGGGGCTGCATTGTTAGCAGACCGTAAAGGTTGTGCCTGAATGTCTTTGGTTTGTGAATGAGCACTTCTAGATCAATACTGGACCATTGGAACAGACTGAAGAATTGGTCACGTGCATTTTCTAGAGCAAACCAGAGGCAAGAGAAATCATACGGACATCTTTTACATAGAATTTAAATCTAACCTGCCATTTAGGAAACATACAATAAAATTGCATGATGCTTTCTCCTTCTGGGATTCTTATTTAAACTGTAAACTGATTTTTATAAAGATCTTATGGCCACAACATAATCTGACATGGCTGACAGTCTTAGCACATAGAAATGCTTCGTCTCCATTGTGCAACTGAGCTGTCTTTGAAGAGCTGTGTGCAGGCTCAGAATTCAAACAGCTAGAGGTGTTGAGAAATCTGATGCATTGGTCAAGTGTGTGTACATGAGTGTTTGTGCCCACAAGAGTGTGTGCATCATTAGAAAAGCTGAGGACATTGCACAGCAGGATTATTGTGCTTTAGAAATAGGAAAGCTGTACAAGAGAAATTCCTGCCCAAACCATGACTGCTACACGAACAATCAAACCCAACTGCCATTCAGTTCCTAACAGGAACTGTATGAAAAACTGAAATAACTGAAGAATTTTTCCAGCTTTTGCTACTACTCTCACCTCTGAGCTAAGACCCTCTAAGTTTAAGATGACCTTCTTGCCGTAACAACAATGCAAAATACCTGACACACCCTTCATAGACAATGTGTATTTGAGTCCATATCCCATCTGTCCTGGTCACTCTGCTTCATTTCTTCCTCAGCATGAAAAATGAGGAAGCTGAAACATACGACGAAACATGTAACAGAACAAACATGATTTTGGAAATGGGTTATTTTTGTGTTTCTCCTGTTCTTTCTTTTAATTTTTTCAGAAATTATGCATAACCAGTGTGGAGATGAATGTGAAGATTCTTTTTTTTTTTTTCAATCGCTTCTTCCAATATCAGTTTCAACTACCTTATTTTTTTTTCCCTGCTCATATATTTTGGCTCTGTCACAAGACCCTTGCAGAGAACTGAGAACAAGTGCAACCAACCGGTCAGTAAAACGGTGGCTGCCATACCCTGGAGAGCCTGCAGCCTTGCCTAGCAATTATATGAACGGCAATTGGAAGATTCTCGAAGCCACATGAAAACCTGTGAATGTCCCAGACATGACTTGCCTATTCACATATTAAAAGCATTTCTGCATGTTTGTACTGCTGAAGTCTGTCATTTATATAACAAACAAACACCAGTCAAAAACTCATAAATGTCACCTGCCAAGTTCCAGATCCAAGAACACAGAGTCTTAGAAATAGAATCTGAGATGTTCAAAAGGATTTTGTAATTAGCCTTTATAAAAGATGAGTTTGGAACAACTTATTTATTCAAGGCAGGCAGCATACGTCATTACTGTATTTCACTGTATGTGAATTCCTGGAAACATGACTCTACATATGCCGTTGTGCAAGAGAATTTTTGTGTAGATGTGCATGTTTAGGATTGTTATGGTTATTTTCACATCTCTTTGTAGATAATATCTGAATACAGCTGAATTGGAGAATAGCTAAATGACATCCAGTAAGTATAGAGTCATATCTATATGCAAGTATGTGAGAGAAATGTACAGAAACGTGTGCCTATGAGGATCAATCTTAATATACCTCTGTTATTACCAATCAGTATAGCTTATTTTGCACACAGTTATTTGACAGTGCTTCCAGCACTGAAGGAAGCTTCTGCAGCTCTGATCCTCTGCTGCAGCTTTTCCCACAGGTCACACGTATTCTGCAGCTGTGTAGTGTAAGCTATCCAAGCAGATGTTCTTCCTGTTTTCTGTTCTTACATATTTTCTGTTCCTGTTCTGCCCCCTGTAGCCTTCAAAATTGTACCCCTAGGTAATAGTTGCAGAAATCAGGGGATTTATGGAAGCAATTTTTCTCCTGCCTGTTTGTATCCCTTGTAGTATGTAACAGTCAAGGCACTTGGTGGCCTACCAGGAGGTTGGCATAAGCAAGGGAAGAGAAGGGAGGGCTGCCAGTCATTTGGTCTCAAATGAGCACTTGAATTCTTTCATTGCACAAGGAGAAAGCTAGAATTTTGTACAAAAGGTCTCAAAAACATGACCTGGAGCTTCAACAGGATAGATCTCTTATATTCTGTAAAGAATTACAGGTTTTGCTTTTACCTGCTAGGTTTTGTGTTTCTGACAAGGACAGATAAGTGTACCATATACATTAGGGAGCTTTCAATCTGTGCTTGTTTTCTAGTAAACATCCGATTAAACTACTGGGAAATCCAGGGTAAAATGATTAATAAAGCTACTAGGTACCATCAGCTTTCATAGCAAGGGAATTCCAAGGAACAATGAAGTAAAGGAAATGGAAGAATGATAACATACAAATAGCAAAAACAGCTGACAGTACGTATTCACTCAAGTAGTCAAGGTATTTGAGAGGTGAATTTTGCACTGTCGATTGGCAAAGTTAAGTGTTTGATTGACTGACTGATGTTTGCTTGAATCTTTGACAGATGAAAAGTCCCAGGGCATTTGTTTAAGTTACTAGGAAGGTAAAAAAACCTTTCCCATACAAATCACAGCTACTTCACAATCTTATTCTACAGAGGAGCCCATTAAAGAGTACAGAGCATACCAACATTTCACCCTCTTTAATTCAAAGTTTCCAGTCATCAGGTCAGTTACAAAGGCCAAGCCTCAGCACAAGGTAACAGCTCTAAATAATCTTCTCATGTGTGATCATTATGATAATGCAGTAGCATCTTTCAAAAGGAAGTTGCACACTGTCTTCTCCTAGCACGTCTGCTTGTAACAAATTTCACTGTTGCTGCTTATAGCCTTGTTTTGAATGTTGTAAGTCATTATCCAAAGGAATGTTATACACACTGAGTGAGTTTTAGATATCCGCAACAACAGGGTCCATGTTTTGAAAAGTATAGTGCTGGCCAAATATCAAATCCACCTGCCTATCTATTTATCTACCTATTGTTAAATGGTTTTTACCCTAAACCTGTTTAATATTAACGGCATTGGTTTGGGCAGCAATAGCAGGTTGTTAGGCTGGTAGCTCTGAGGAGGAGGCATCCATTGCCATCTCAGGCTAGGGAGACCTAGCTCACTTGCCACTTGCGCAACGCATCTCACTGCAGCCTGATTTACCCTTCTTCCCTTTCTGACAGACAGGATTTCATTACTTAGAGAAGACAAAACAATGCCTGTTTCTAAGGAACAGGTTCTGTTATATACACTAGCCAGATGCCTTTCCAATCAGTCTGATCAATGAGTTTGGGCTGATGTAGACCAGTTGATTCTCTATGCAGTCTGCTTACCACTTCTGGATTCCCTTTCAGAAAACAGGGTATTTGGACCCAAGACACATGACCCATAATGTGATGGGAATGATACTTTCTTTAATCTTCAGCTAGGGAAGTGGTCTTTCCACTGGCAGATTTTCAGGCAAATCAAGTCAAGCTGCAGCCTAGATCAGCCCCTGGCTGTCTCCAGCACCAATATTCCACTGCCAAAGTAACCAAACAATTCTGGATTGCAATTTTCTTTTTGCAGCAAACCCCTCCCTTCCCTTTCTCTAAGGAATTCCCCAAGAGAGAGGGGAGAACTGCTCACTGCTTCACATGGCCCACCACACAAAGGAAAAAGAGGCACAAGAACAGGGAATTCCATTTGTGCCTGTTTGGTAGCCTCAACAAGGCTGGCAATCCCTAGTTGTAGCAATAATAGCTTAGAGTTTTCAGGGTGGAATAGCCTGCTTTTCTCAATATCTTGTTAGGAATTTCATTTGGAAATATTCCCAAACACAAGGCTAAATGTGCCATGTTCACAAGTTCACTATTTGACCTATGGCAGTCTGACATGTGAGAAAGGACCCCGATACCATTGCAGAGTGCCACTGAAATAAAAAGGATCCTCATACAGATAGAAAGGTGTTCTGATTTCAGGGCTAGGGCCATATTTTGTATAAAATCTTTCCAAACATGCTGCAAGACAATTGGCAATTGCAGGTAATGAAATGTGAAAAAGGAAGGGAAATGACTTACAGTGAAGAACGTATCCCTGTGTATCTCGGTATTTTTCCCATGGATCTGTTAGCTGGTGCTCAGGACTACTCGATCTTTATGACTTGCAGAATAATCTCAGAAAGATCTCACAGGAACTAACATAAGCAGGATACCCGGTAAAACACCACCCATCAGTCCTAAGTTAAAGAAAAAGGAAAAATGTGATTTGGAGTTCATAGCTCAAATATAAAAACAGTTAAAACAGCAAATAGCAGACGAAAGAACTTGTGAAAGAAGGAGAGGAAACTGCATAGGTTTTTGTGGCCATCAGCTAAGGCACCTTTTTGCATTCACCCAGAATATCCAGGGCAGTGGACTACAGTTCACTTCAAGCTGCAGACACGATTCATTACTCCTGAAAGAGAATAGGCATAGTTTCATTGCCCCTCTGGTAAGACAGGTTTCATCACATAAGTGATGCTGATACAGAATTCTCCTGGAGAGCAGCGAGACTTACCACTGCTGGGTCAGGCTGTTGCTCCTTGCTAAAAAGACAGACACTGAGCTGATTTGGATTATGAACTTGCTTTTGCTCTTACTTTCCAGGGCCTCTATTTATAGAGGAAATCTGTATTCTCTTCTCTCCTCTATGTAACCTAAAAAGTTTCCAGTGCTTCAACATGACAGTTCATAGTTTGTGTGTGTAAAAAAAGGGGGTGGAGGTGTGGAAGAATGAAATAGCCTCTCCCTTCAATATCTTGCAAGGTTATTCAAATAAGATTACAACAACAGCAAGAAATAACTTGGAAAATATGCATGCCATTAAAAGAACCCCCAGGTTTCACCATGCAGTCTACATCTGACTCAGCACCATTTCCTTTTGATAACTTCCCTGCTACCTGAAAAAAAACCACAACTGTATTATCCTGCAAAAAATAATATGAAATATAATACATTTTGTCCAGTAAATATGCAGAACAAAAACCTATTCGCAACAGCACCACTGTTTTCCAAGCCTGAAACACAGCGGAGGGATCTTTATCATTCTATCTTGCAGTGT
Organism: Cariama cristata; assembly: GCF_000690535.1. Lineage (NCBI taxonomy): Eukaryota > Metazoa > Chordata > Aves > Cariamiformes > Cariamidae > Cariama > Cariama cristata. The sequence goes on along the minus strand of NW_009619084.1, from coordinate 52,768 downwards.
CTGCAGCGGTGAGAAGCGTAACTTAGATAATAAGGATGTGATAAACTTACAGAAACCTGCTGATAGAAGAGCAGCTCCTCTGACAGCTAATTTATTCCACATAGCTCAATCATTACTCCTTATTTCTCTGCTGCAAGATTTATTAACCATTGTATCAGAGTTTGCCAACAAAAATAAACTGATTAATAAAAGCTGAACATTTCACTTGGTACAACAGAAACAAATTCCAAACAAATCCTGGGATGCTGTTTATTTGAACACATAGTTTACAATTTCACTTTTATCTTCTGAAATTCAGTTCTTATAAGCAGTATTTTTATATTTCCTGCTGTATCCTATTCTCCTCCACCCATGCACAGATGAGTAACCATACTTGATGTTTATACAATTCTCTGAGTAACATTTCTCCATAAGGGCATGCTCAGATTTTGTTAGTGCCTCAGAAAAGTGTAAGGAAAGGTTCTCCCCTCCCCAGGTACTAGGTGAAATGGCACATAAAAAAGTTTAGAGATATGCTTTTACCAGCAAGAAACACATCACTGCTACATAGCTAGGGTTTCTCCCTGTCAAACCACAGCAAGTCAATTCACACACTATTTTAAAATACTAAGGCAATTAAATCTGGGTGGAAAAATATCTTTTCCCTCTTGCATAAAGGTTAAAGTTCTGAAATGTTGTCCAATCCTGAAACATGCTGAACCATGAGTATCTCAAAAATGGTTTGAGCTCAATATACAACCATAAGAAAATATGTTTCTGGGTCAATCAAGGTATTTTGGACTCCTTACATTTGTGTGTTTCCTTCCTATTTTTGACAGGCTTTGCCTTTGTTTTTTAACTACAATTGGCTGGCATCTCAAAATGAAGGGAAACTGCAGATCTGAAACTCAGAAATGTTTGGTTTAGAAAATATCCAAACTATGATTTCTACAAAATTTTTTCAGAAATGTTAAGTGGAAAAAAACCCAAACTGGCCAAAATAAAAGCTCTCTTCAAAAAGTTACAAGTTCAAAAAACCCCACCAAATCCTATCACTTCCCAGTTAATGGAAAAAGGTTGCCCTAAGAAGCTCTGTGCCAATGCTACATCTCAGAAAAGTTTTTGTTCTTCCATCAGCTTCCCAGTGATACGGGCTGTCACATTGTTACTGACCCACCCATGAGCTAACGCAGGGTATGGGATGTAGTACCCTCAGACCTAATCTTGAGTATACATCCTCACAAAGAAGCTACCCAGAAGACAGACAGCTCCCCAGGATCCTTCCTCAGGCAACAATGTGTTTTCCTCTGCTGCTGGAGAGGTTTCCAGGGGCTGTAATTCACTCCAGTTCTTACCCTCTGCCTCCCACCCCCCTGAGGACCATTGCGCACCCCAACAGATATGCCTCCCTCCTGCTGCTGACTCCACCAGCAACTTTTTGGAATAAGACAACTCAGGTTTCCACATGGAGGAATCACGTGCGTGTGGAGGAGCTCAAATCCTCATCCACCTACCAGAGACAGAACACCCTCTGACTTAGTGGAGAGAGAGAGACACACAGGTATCTGGGCTCCTTGCCATGACCAGGACAAAACCAAGCCTGGATCAAGGAGGAGCAATTTATGTCTCTCTGTTTATGGACAGAAAGCTCTGAGAACATTCCTTTCTGCTTCTTTTGAATTCATAAAAGCCCTGATGTAATTGCCCTTGGGAGGGAGGCAAATGAGGGGGAATGATAGATGTAAAGAACGTATTGCGTATTGGCACCGCAATGTAATACATATACAGGTATCAAGGCTGTTGGTTTGCCTTTATAGCATCCTTATATCTGTGCTTCATGATACCTTGGTGCTAAATACCACTCCCTTTTCATTATGACAGTGCATGCCAGCTGGTGACTGATTTTGTGCTGAAAGCTACTTACATAAGAAATAGTCTTCCTTGTGAAAATGCCCTTACAGCATGTTTACTAAATAATACCTGGTAAGAAACTCTTTCCAGATGGAGAATGCAGGTCCCATAGGGGTTAAAAATATTCAGCAAGTTGCCATTTCACTTTCTAGCACCTACATAAAAATAAGAATACGGTTATATTCTACCCAGAACTACTACTGTGCAGGTGATCCATCATCACTTTAGCAGCAATCACAGAGGAAACAAATGGTGCCATTTAATGAGCAACATTATGGCCTCTTGCAGCTCCAGATTACTTCTTGGAGGCATCTCAAGAAGACAGAGACCAAGTCTGATCTTTCAATTTGTGCTGGTTTTGGCTGGGGTAGAGTTAATTTTCTTCACAGTAGCTGGTATGGGGCTGTGTTTTGGATTTGTGCTGGAAACAGTGTTGAGAACCCAGGGATGTTTTAGTTCTTGCTGAGCCCTGCTCACACAGAGTCAAGGCCTTTTCTGCTCCTCACCCCACCCCACCAGCGAGGAGGCTGGGGGTGCACAAGGAGTTGGGAGAGGACACAGACGGGACAGCTGACCCCAATGATCACTGGGGTATTCCATACCGTATGATGTCATGTTCAGCACATAAAGCTGGAGGAAGAAGAAGGAAGTGGGAGGAGGTTCAGAGTGATGGTGTTTTGTCTTCCCAAATAATGGTTACATGTGATGGAGCCCAGCTTTCCTGGAGATGGCTGAACACCTGCCTGCCCATGGGAATTGGTGAATGAACTCCTTGGTTTGCTTTGCTTGTGCACATGGCTTTTGCTTTACCTATTGAACTGTCTTTATATCAACCCACGTGTTTTCTCACTTTTACTCTTCAGATTATTCCTTCATCCTGACATGAGGGAGTGAGCGTGCCCTATCCCGACGCAGGGGGAGTGAGCGAGCAGCTGGGTGGTGCTTAGTTGCCAGCTGGGGTTAACCCATGACACAATTGAAAGAACTTGACAAATCAAAATGAAAGTGGACATGGCTACAAGCAAGATAGGAGTGTTAAAGTACTCCTAACCTGCTGGAGAATACCTGTGGAATGGGTATGCACAGTTCACTACTCAAAGCAGATATAGGTATGTGTGACAGACCTTCAGATAAGTAAGTCACAGCAGTCCAGACTGAAGTCCACAAGTCTTTCTTCCCTATGGCCTAAGTTGGTTAGTTGTTAAGAGAACTGCAAGTCACTGCTGCTTTTATGTACACTTCATAAGAATCCCAGGTTTTGAGATCGAACACTGAACAGATTAGACCATCCTCCACGCAACTCAACAGAGCTCTGCCAGACAGTCAGCACAAGGTTGTGCCAAAGGTTTTCCCACCTTCTGAGGACATCTAAATTCACTTGCAGGAAGATTAATCTTGTTGACAGGCAAAGGCTGTGACTGGAAAACGGCTGGCAATTTAACTTCCCAGGTTGTGCTCCTTCTACGGACCACAAAACCCAGGAGAGGAAAGCATGTTTAGAAATTTGTTCAATAGTGGCCTGAATTAGAAATACTCCTGCAAATCAAAAGCTAATGGCCCCAGACCCTAAAGAAATCTTAAAGGTGCGTTCCTAGTCATACTAGCACTTGATGGCACTGATGCAACAGAAAACTATTTATGTAAATCATTTATGAGATTAATACATTCAAGTGCCTTTGTTGCATCTATGGAAATCCTGATGTCATCAGAAGAACTGGGAAGTTCAAAGCCGTATTTTCTGGGATTTTGCAGGCAGCAAGTATTTTTCTAACCCCTGACACCATTTGCAACAGGTCTCATGACTCACCTTCTGGCTAACTTCCTGAGGTGGTGTCTTGACACTGTGCTTCATTCAATGTCTGTTCTAAAATAGGCTTCCGCTGGGGGTCATAAGAAGCCATACAGCCTGGATTATAGGATCTTTGTGGGGTCCTGCAAGAGGTGTAAGAGCATCTGCTCTTTTAATCAGGGCCACAGTCAGTAGCAACTACACAAGCAAAACAAAAAAAAAAAGAAACCAAGAGCGAAGCTAGAGGAAAAGCTACGAAAATCAAACTCAAGCTTCAGAGACATAGTTGGGAAAAAAGGAGTAAATTTAGCTTGGGAATCTATTCTGGCATCACGCTATACGAAGCACCAGAAGTTTCTTCTCTGGGGGTCTCACAACACTAGGACTTTGGTGCTTTTGATTTTAACTTAGTAGTATTAGTGGGTCCTGAGAACATATTTTTCATTGGTTTCTCTAGCACAGTCTCAGGGGCAAAGACCCTGCCAGTCTTTCACTGAAATTCATTATATGCATCTCTCTTCATGGTAGTTCACTTTCGCAGAAGGGGAATTGAAGAGTTACTCTGACTTATCCCCAGGGACACACAATAGTGGATGGAAATAACACCTAGCCTTCATAAAAGTTCTTACTACAATTACTTTTTGCTTGAGGTAATGCAAGAATCAATAAAATGTGGGGATCTAGTGTGAAAACCTCTCATTTGTTGGCCTGTATCAGTTCTTTTGGATTCAGTCCACTATGAAGGTGGAAATAATTGAGGGAAGTCATGTGAAGCCCACACTGCAAAAAGATTTGCAATTTGGCACAGAAGTACCAAGCCTCTGAGAGAAACAAAATTTGTAAACCAGACTACTTGGGAGTCATGTATTCCAAACAATTATAACCAAATACCACTCATAATTAACTCGCAGCATTAACCAAACATTTTAAGTCTTGCTTCATACTTTCTCCAAGACTAAAATCAAATTTTCACAGGTAGGAAAAAAACCACCAGTTTTGCTATGAAAATGACAAAGTTTCCTACTTTCCCTAAGAAGAAAATACGCAATTTTGCAAAAAAAATAAATAATTCCTAGCAAGCACAAAGTTTCTCCATGCATCAACTCCACAAAGCTTTTCAGTTTTGCAGGTTTAGAACATAGGACTTGCAAGGAGGAAATGGATCCAGTGCTTAACAGAGACTGCTTTAGATATTCTTGCTTTTGGACTCAAACAAATCTGTGACAAATACATTTGGCCATATGATTTAAAAATTGGAAGATTTTTTAAGTACAAGTTCTTAATCTTTTCCTTGCAAGAAACATGACAAAAGAGCAAAGTTCCCTTTTTGCAGCAGAACTGTGGAAGATCAATAATTTGTACACTTTGTAAAGTCAGAATATGTTTGATGACATGTTCTGTCAAATAAAGCCAGACGATGGTTTAAACTCAAAACTGTGTTTAAGAGGAAGTTCTGCCCCATCTCCTAGACCCTGGTGCTTGCAACAGCTGCCACATGCTACCTGAAAACTAATCTTACAACATGACAACAAAATACTAATCTTCAGCTGGATCATTTCCCTGGATCCTCTACAGCAGGGCCCAGCTACTATCACTGTCTCAGAGGAGGCAAAGGTGAGTGAGGTCAACAGAAACCCTCCAGACCCAAAGAAAGCCTTTCCTCATCCCCAAAAAGTGCTATGTATGGTGTCATGAGATGAACACAAACATTATGAGTATTAAATCTATCAATCAAACTTAAATCCCTCTAATGCTGTTTACCAATGCTAGCTTGGTCCTCCCTTCCCAGAAACACAGCATCCCACGTCGAACCCGGGAAGCATTCAAACTGCAATGGCAATCCCTTTCACACCACTGCGGAGGAAAAACGAGTCACAGACTTAGGCAGTTCTCCCCTTCAACTTCTTCTTTGCCACAACTCTGAGGAAGGAAAACCTTAAATAACTGTTTTTTCTTGGTGCTGCTAGATGTTGTCGTTCCTTGTTGTCTCACACGGGTCAATAACACAAACTGGAGAGCAAGTCAGGAAGGCGGTTACCCTGCTGAGAGTTTCCTCTGTTTCCTGAAGAAGGCAGGCATACATTTTCCTGGGTTTGGCTGAGACACAATGTCAGCTGCCACTATCTTTTCGTTGGCCTGGCACCTCCATCAGTTATTTTGCCAGCAGTATTAGCTCCCGAGGAAAAGACTTGTGATTACATATACTGAGGGCTTGTAATTTCCCCTGAACTCGATGATTACATGGCTTCAGTGCTTCTGAAAATATACGTGTTTTGCCAAATCTTGCCTAACAGAATTTCTTTGAATGTTAACTGAGATTTCATACCAAACCAAACTGTCCTACTTTGTTTATTATTTTTTGTAAGACAGTTTTGGATTGGGTCTTTGACATTTGATCAAAATGACTCTAAATTATGGTCTTATATTTGTAGTAGCCTTGTAACATAATTTGTAAAATGGAATATACAAACCAGAATGGCATGTTTACAGTTATTGTTGAAAACTTGGAATAAAAGAGGAATATTCTGAACTGGGAAAGCAAAATCAGAATTCTAAGGTGCATCTCAGTATCTCTGTACCCACATTTGAGCATGATTAATAAAGGTTGATACATTCTTTGATATTCGATGCTTCTCCCCAGTGATAGAAAGCAGAAAATTCAGGACATTTTGCTAATTAACTTGAACACTTCATTTAATAATATGAGTAACCAAAACATAAGCATGTTATTAATATTCTCTAAGCATTCAATATATGAAAATGACTGAATGTGTTTCCAAGCATACTTTAAAGGCAAAGGCTAGATTGTTATAGCCTAGACACTAAGACTATATTACACAATTGTACTGCTGCATTTTGTATCAGTGCTGTGGCCCAGAAAACCCCGATCCAAGCAGGAGTCTGAGTGTTGTGACTAGCAGCAGCATTGTGACCCCCTCCAAGAAACAACACCGTATTTGGACAAATTGTAAGGGATTATATGACTGAAAGAACAGATTTTTATCAATAGATTTCATATATCAATAGATGGTTTCATATGAACTTTAATTTGCCTGTTTTCAATTAGCTTGTTTATTTTATCATGCATACTAATTTAAAATTGTGGTTTAGACACACTTAAATAGCATTTGCTAATTAGTAAATTAGAACCTGGCAAATCACATGCAAATCACTGGTTTATATACACAATGTGAACGATCTTGGCTTCATTTTTCCAGCAGCGTTATTTAACTCAGGAGATCTGAAAAAACACAGGATGTAAACCTCCCTTCACGGCATAGTTGGGTTAGGGAGTTGCTTGGTTGGTCAGTTGTTTCAACAATTGAACAAGCCACTTTTTGCTCAAGTCAAAATGACTACATGTTAAGAGAAAAACATTTTCCTATCACAACAATCCAGTAAAAAATGATGACAGATAACATGATAAATCCATCAACATTCAGACTTCTGTAGAGAAAGACAGAGAGGCAGACTGATCAGCCTTGGCCTAGCTAGTGCTGCCGCAGCTCTAAGTCACTGTACCTCACTGAAATACCATGGTGAATCTAGGCAGGGAGATTTCAGCACTTGCTTGTCCTTAAGTACGAATACTACTTGTCCTTACAAATATGGTCAGTATGTTTCCGTCTTCAAAATTCATTGTGTTTAATAAAAGCTAGGCACAAACAGGCACTAAATTCAGAATCATCTTTTCACCTTGTTATGAGATACACATCTAAAAAATTGTAAGTAGTGCCGAAAGAATGTCCTTTTTAGTTTTTTATTTATTTCTATGGGAAATGGGAATAAAGTACAACCAAATCACATTCGTCCCCTATGTATTACGGATCTATCCATAAAGAACAGAAAGTTTCCTAATTTCACTTTAGACTTCTAAGGTTAACATGGGTGGGATGTGAACTTGTGGTTGCAGGAAGAACATGTTCTCGGTCTTGGACGTGTCAGACAGTCAACTGCTATCCTAACGTTTCAGCATGTGTTATGATCTGCATGTTGCACCTGACTGCAGTGGGGGGGTTACCTGTGAGAAACATCCCTGACCTCCTACACGGGAGACAGAAGTATTTCTACTGGCTCAGCAAAAGCACTGGTCCTTCCTGCATAACGGCTGGATCTCAGCAACAGGCCAGCTTTCAGCAACCTTACACTGAGCTGTGTGATACCCAAGTCTGGAGAACAGCCCACCATGTACTGCACGTACCCAGACGAATCTCTCTCTAGATTCCATCTGTTACAACAAATGGATCCCCATTGACTACAATGGCCTCTTTGGCTTCTAACTCAGACGTGGACTTTTACACTGCGGGCATCAGCAGTCAGAGGTGATGAACCCCACCAAGTGTGCGTGCACTCTCCAGCCAGAGCACCCCTCACCACCTGCCCGCGAGTCTGCATGCCGGCTCCACTTGGTCTTCACCAGAGACTTCCCCTGGAGAGCCAACTCACCTCGCTCAACTCCTGCCCCTGTACAACAGCTGGGCACAGCTCCAGAAGGGCCCTTAGGGCCCCACTCTTAAGAATATGGCCAGGGCAAGGTACCTGGCCTTGAGGGGCTGGTGGGTAATCAGGCACTGCTGCTATGAGTGCTGGCATACATTGTGAAGTTTGAGCCAACCTCTTGGTCCCTGAAGATACATCTTCAGCTATTGATCAGAAAAAACACTGAGAATGGGAACAGTGATTTCATGGAAGACCACCCCCATGCCTTCTTCTAGAATAAAAACAAAAGCATTAAATATTTCTCCAGTTTGGAAATGCAGTATTTATTTCCATCAACAAATCAAAGTCTTGTTTCCAGTTACATCTGTATTGAATACTGGGAGAAGGAGTGTTTCAAATTTCAGTATTATTTCTTCGCTTTTTCAGTGACTTCTGCAATGGCCATCCTGCATCTTTTCTAAGGACAGGGATCCTCTGGTAAATATAGGGAAATATTTCTCAGATCTGTGTGGCAATTTAAGACATCACATTTGCTTGCAATAAGGTCATCACCTTTTTACAGTCTTAGGCAAACCAAATGTAAGCCAATCATTTAATTTTTTAATTGCTCACATGTTACTCACACATGGATAAATTCCCTCAAGAGAATCCACTGAGCTTTTAGCTCTAAAATGCACAAGATACAGGTCTCAGATTTAGCCTCAAGCT